>NW_012115488.1:18396304-18404620 GCF_000951035.1 Colobus angolensis palliatus | reverse complement strand
TAAAATTCTTTTCTTTAAGAATGTTGAATATTGGCCCCCACTCTCTTCTGGCTTGTAGAGTTTCTTCTGAGAGATCTGCTGTTAGTTTGGTGGACTTCCCTTTGTGGATAACCAGACATTTCTCTCTGGTTGCCCTTAACAGTTTTTTTCTTCATTTGAGCTTTGGTGAATCTGACAATTATGTATCTTTGAGTTGCTCTTCTCGAGGAGTATCTTTGTGGTGTTCTCTGTATTTCCTGAATTTGAATATTGGCCTGCTTTACTAGGTTGGGGAAGTTCTCCTGGATGATATCCTGAAGCGTGTTTTCCAACTTGGTTGCATTTTACCCCTCACTTTCAGGCACCCCAATCAGACATAGATTTCTTTTTTTCACATAATCCCATACTTCTTGAAGGCTTTGTACATTTCTTTTTCTTCTTTTTTCTTTAGACTTCTCTTCTTGCTTCATTTCATTCATTTGATCTTCAATCGCTGATACTCTTTCTTCCAGTTGATTGAGTCAGTTACTGAAGCTTGTGCATTTGTCACGTATTTCTCATGTCCTGCTTTTTATCTCTTTCAGTTCTTTTATGGCCTTCTCTACATTGATTATTCTAGTTTTCCATTCTTCCATTCTTTTTTCAAGATATTTAGTTTCTCTGTGCTGGGTATGTAATTCCTCCTGTAGCTCTGAGAAGTTTGATAGACTGAAGCCTTCTTCTCTCAACTTGTCAAAGTCATTCTCCATCCAGCTTTGATCTGTTGCTGGTGATGAGTTGCGTTCCTTTGGAGGGGGAGATGCGCTCTTATTTTTTGAATTTCCAGCTTTTCTCCCCTGCTTTATCCCCATCTTTGTGTTCTTATCTGCCTTTGGTCTTTGGTGATGGTGACGTACTGATGGGGTTTTGGTGTGGGTGTCCTTCCTTTTTGTTAGTTTTCCTTCTAACAGTCAGGACCCTCTGCTGTAGGTCAGTTGGAGATTGCTTGAGGTCTACTCCAGACCGTGTTTGCCTGGGTATCAGCAGCAGAGGCTGCAGAACATAGAATATTGCTGTACAGCGAGTGTATCTGTCTGATTCTTGCTTTGAAAGCTTCATCTCAGGGGTGTACCCCACTGTGTGAGGTGTGGGGTGTTGGTCTGCCCCTAGTAGGGGATGTCTTCCAGTTAGGCTACTCAGGTGTCAGGGACCCACTTAAGCTGGCAGTCTGTCCATTCTCAGATCTCAACCTCCGTGTTGGGAGATCCACTGCTCTCTTCAAAGCTGTCAGACAGGGTCGTTTGCATCTGCAGAGGTTTCTGCTGCTTTTTTTTTTGTTTGTTTAGCTATGCCCTGTCACCAGAGGTGAAGTCTACAGAGACAGGCAGGCCTCCATGAGCTGCTGTGAGCTCCACCCAGTTTGAGTTTCCTAGCAGCTTTGTTTACCTACTTAAGCCTCAGCAATGGCAGGCGCCCCTCCGCCAGCCTCGCTGCTGCCTTGCAGTTAGATAGCAGACTGCTGTGCTAACAATGAGGGAGGCTTCGTGGGTGTAGGATTCTTCCGGCCAGGTGTGGGATATAATCTCCTGGTGTACCCTTTGCTAAGACCCTTGCTAAAGTGCAGTATTGGGGTGGGAGTTACCCGATTTTCCAGGTGTTGTGTGTCTCAGTTCCCCTGGCTAGGAAAAGGGATTCCCTTCCCCCTTGCGCTTCCCAGGTGACGCGATGCCTCCCCCTGCTTCAGCTCTCGCTGGTCAGGCTGCAGCAGCTGACCAGCACAGATTGTCCGGCACTCCCTAGTGAGATGAACCCGGTACCTCAGTTGAAAATGCAGAAATCACCCGTCTTCTGTGTCGCTGGTGCTGGGAGCTGGAGACTGGAGCTGCTCCTATTGGGCCATCTTGCTCTGCCCCCCAATTATCTCATTCTTATGAATTTAGATCCTATATTTTCTAAGTACAGAGATATGATTACCTATCTTTGAGGCAAAAACAAATTTTAAAAAATGCTTCCAGATACAGTTGGAACATGTTATAGCAAAACTACCAGACAAAATGTACAATATATAACATTTTGAAAGAGAAATACAGTCCATAAAGATAGACTAAAAATAAATAAACAACCATAACTGACTTTTAAGGACCAGAAAAAGAATAGAAGTGGGCCAAGAAAAAGACTGAAAACTCAGTTGAAAAGTGTGAAAAAAAAAAAACAAGCAATTCAAAAAAGAGAATATTCAAGTGCCCAATAATACACAACAATGTGCTCGATTTCACTAATTATCAGAGAAATGCAAACACAATGCTCCATAAAAGACCACTATATATATGCACCAGAAAGAGTCAATGAAAGGATGAAAAATACTGAGTTTGTGAGAACGTTGACCAAGTCATGCACTGCTGGTAGGTTGTAAATTGGTGAATCCTTTTGAAAAATGGTCTAGCAAAATCTACTAAAACTGAATATATGGATACATTGTAGCCCAAATATTCAACTCTAAGTTATATTCAAGAGAAACGTGTGCACATGTTTATCAAAAGATATCTAGAGTATATATTACAAATATATCTATAATAGACAAAACTTAAATACAACAATAGAAAAGACAGTTTATGATATATTTGCCCAATGGTATACTATGCAGAAATGAGAATGAGCAATATATGACTGCATGGAACAACATAAAATGAGTCTAACAGACATAATCTCAAATGAAAACACACAAAAGAAGGTATAATGTATTTTTTTCATTTGTAATAGGCCAAAAACATACAAAACTAGGTTATGTTGTTAAAATTAGGTTGAACTTTAACCTTGGTCAGGACTGGTGAGGAGAGATCATTGAGCCTAGAATAGGACATAAGACAGGCATCTGGGATGCTGGTATTGATCAATTACTTGGTCAGCATATTTAGTTACATGATTGTGTTCTGTTTATGAAAATTCATCATATATTTACTTATGAGTCATGATGTTGTACAATAAACATTAATCAACAAGTTAAAATATGTAGTCATGCACTGCACAATGACATTTTGGTCAATGATGGAACACATACAGAATGGTGATCTCTTAAGATTATAATTGAGCTGAAACATTTCTCTTGCCAAGAGATTTTATGGTGGTGGTAATGTGATAATGTAATATATTTCCTTTCTATGTTTAGATATGTTTAGATACATAAATACTTACTGTTGTGTTGCAATTTCCTACAGTATTTAGTACAGTCACATTCTATACAGGCTTATAGCCTGGGAGCAAAAGGCTATACGGTATAGCCTAGGTTTATAGTAGGCGATACTATCTAATTGTTTGTAAGTAAACACACAATGACAAAATTACCTGACAACACATTGCTCAGAATGTTTGCCCCACCAATCATCCACCCACCCCCCTCCCCAGTTAAGCATTGCATTAACGTATTTGTTAACTAGAGCTTTCTTAACAAAGGTATCAAATATAGGTAGCTTGAACAACAGAAATTTATTTTCTCACAGTTATGGAGGCTAGAAGTGTAAGATCAAGAGGTCCACAGGGTTGATTGCTTCTGAGGCCACATTCTGGGATTGTGAATAGCAGTCTTCTCCCTGTTTCTTCACATGGTCTTTCCTCAGTGTATGTCTGTGTTCTAATCTCTTCTTACAAGGACATAGTCTTATTCAATTAGGGTCCAACCTAATGAGCTCATTTAACTTTTGTTAATTCCACTATTTTATTTTAATTTTTAAATTATATAGGCACATATTAGATGCCTATGTTTATGGATTACATGAGATATCTTGATATGGGCATGCAATGAGTAGTAGTGACATCAGGGTAAATGGGGTATCCATCACCTTGCGCATTTATGCTTTGTGTTATAAATAATCCAGTTATCCTCTTATTTTAAAGTGTATGATATTTTTTACCACAGTCACTCTGCTGTGCTAGCGAATACTAGGTGTGGTTCATTCTTTCTAATTTTTTGTACCCATTAACCATCCCCACTTCCCCTGAATCCCCCTGCCACTACCCTCCCCACCTTCCCAGTCTTTGGTTGGTAACCACCCTTCTACTCTTTATCTTTGTGACCTCTTTAAGGACCTTGTCTCCAACTATAGTCACATTTTGAAGTACTGGGGATAGGACATCCATAAATGAATTTCAAGAAGGCAAAAAGCAACTAATAATTACATAATAAGAAAAATATAAGAAAGACAATAATGAAGATGAAAGAAAATGTTTAAAATTTATTAGAAAATTAAATTATTTTTAACAGTTACAACCAAACTAATTATTTTGGAAAACTTAAAAAGAAAGACAAACTTCTAGAAAAAACAATAAAAGAAAACAGAAAATAAACAAATAAGGCAAAGAGACGGAGAACATAGGTACATAAATGGCGAAGACTTAAAAGATACTATTAGCAACAGTTTTCCAATACCTTTGTTAATTTAGATGAATAGACAATTTTCTTGAAAAAAGCAACACAAGGAACAGTTGTTCCAACTAGCAAACATGGCAAAACCCTAAGATGAAATAATTAGTGTTATGATAAATAATTAGTATGATGAGTGTTACATGAGTAATTTATTAAATTATTTTCTGATGTTGAAATTCAGTGAAGGCAACCTAACTTTTTCTAGAGGTTTGAACCAAATAAATTTACATCATGCTCTTTACTTACAAAACCATAGCAATATTTAAAATAGATGGATAAGCTATAAATATAAATTTAATAAATTATTAGATCAGCAGTTTTGTTTCTGATCCCTTGACCAAGCAGGAAAGGTGTTCACCTTTGGAAAAGTGCATGAGGCTGCCGGTGAATCTGCCCTCATGTTACAATTCTCCCTTTCCAGCTATGCCTACCAAATAGTAGCCATTTCTTAGTGGATGCCAAGGAAAAACTCAGAGGCACATAATGTATACAAAGTACTTTACATAAATGGGTGTGCAATCTCTTTAATTAACTGAACATTTTAAGGTCTGTACTGTAAATAGCACAACTCAAAGCAATTGAAACTATTTTTATGCTGGCTATTTCTTTTTGCAGTTGGTTGATTAAAACCTTCTGCTAGAGACAGCTTTGAACTAGCCATGAAAATTCCTTTCTGGCTTAAAATGAGAAAGAACATCTGAACATAATTCTTAAATATATACTTATTCTTCAAGGTCTATATGTACATTCCTTCTCAAATCTGATTAATTATGGTTGTTGTTCTTTGTTTCAATAAATAGCTTATTATAAAATATATCAAAGTTAATAATTTCCAAATTTTTAATCCAAATTTTTTTCTTGGCTCACGAAATGAATTGGAACATACTTTAAAAGAAGACTCTATTTAAACTTTCCCTTCCCTCCATTCGTCTCTCCATTCTTCTTTACTTCCTTTTCTTTCTTCTGGAATAACTTTGAAACATTCTCAGTAAAACTAATATTCAAACATTAACCTTGAAATTTAAAAAAGTAAAATATCAGCTAATTAAATTTGTTCCCACTTGTCTCTTGCTCTTACACTGATTGCTATCATTTAATTATGGTTAAAGAAAAATAACATAAAACTCACACATTTGTAAGTGTACAGTTCAGTGGCATTAGCTATATTCACAATCATGTGCAACAAATATCTAGAACTTTTTCATCGTATCAAACTGAAACTCTATTCATTGAACAATAAACCTGCATTTTTCTCTCTCTCTGGCCTCTGGCAACCATCCTTTTACTTTCTCTATCTATTAGTTGGGTTACTTTAAATATCTTATAAAAGTAAAGGCATACAGTATTTAACATCCTATGACTGGTTTATTTCATTTAGCATAATGTCCTCAAGGTTCATTCACACTGTATTATGTGTCAGGATTTTCTTTTGTAAAGCTGAATAAATATTCTATTGAATATATATACACATAATTTAGAGCACATTTAGGTTCACAAAAAAGTTGAGCAGAAGGTACAGAAATTCCCATATGAAGAACTTGGAGTCTGATGTTGGAAGGCAGGAGGCATCCAGAACAGGAGAAAGATGATGGCTAGAGGACTCAGCAAGTCTGCTGGTCCATCTTCTTCTGCTTGCTTTGCTCAGTATTCTGGATTTTGGTTATCTAATACATATGTAGTTGTATCTTGTTTTAATTTTCATTTCCCTGATGGCATGCAATGTGTAACTACTTATCACACACTTATCTGCCATCTATATATCTTTTTTTGTGAGGGGTCTGTTGAAGTCTCTGGCTCATTTTTAAATTGGATTGTTTTCTTATTATTGAGTTTTAAGAGTTCTTTGTATATTTTGTATGGTTATATTTCTTTGTTGTTGAGTTGTAGGAGTTCTTTATATATTCTGTATAGTGACCCCTTATCAGATACATGATTTGCAAATATTCTCTCCCATTTTGTAGATTTTCACTATTGATTGTTTCCTTTGCTATTAGCATGTTTCCTAGCTTTGATTTAATCCTGTTTGTCTATTTTTATTGCCTGTGCTTTGAATGTAATATCAAAGAAATAATTGCCAAATTCAATGTCATAAATCTTTTCCCCTATTTTATTCTAGATGTTTTATAGTTTTATGTCTTAAATATGATCTTAATCTATTTTGAGGTAATTTACCTCTAATTGAGGTAAATGTAAAGAACCCAATCTTTTTCTTTTGCATATGGATATCCAATTTTCTCAAAAATATTTGCTTAAGGGAATCCAATCTTTTTTTTTGCATATGGATATCCAATTTTCTCAAAAATATTTGTTTAAGAGGTGCCCTTTTACCATTGTGGGATCTTGGCATTCTTACTGAAGATTTTTTGACATTTATGTAATGGTTTATTTCTGGAATCTGTTATATTTTAGTGGTCCATATGTCTGTCTTTATGCCAGTACATTACTATACCAGTATACTGAAACAGTGTATACTATACTTATTTACTATAGCTTTGTAATATCTTTTGAAACCTGGAATATGTGTATGGCCACAAATTTATTCTTCTTTTTTATGATTGTTTTGAATATTATGCTTCCTTTGAGTTTCCATGTTAATAATAGTGCTATTTTTCTATTTCTGCAAGCAATGCTACTGGAATTTTGATAGGGATTACACTGGATTTACTTTGAGTAATATGAACATTTAAATAATATTGCCTCCCAATCCATAAATGTGGGGTGACTTGTCACTTATTTGTGTCTTTAATTTCATTTGGCAATATTTTATAGTTTTCTTTTTCTTTTCTTTTTTCTTTTTTTTTTTTTTTTTTTTTGGCATGGCAAGGGATGGGGGAGGGTAGATATTTTATAGTTTTCAATGTTCAAGTCTTTGACCTCCTTGATTAAGTTTATTCTAAACTATTTCATTGTTTTTGACACTATTGTAAGTAAGATTCTTTCTTAATTTCCCTTTCAGATTGTTCATTGTATATAACAAAGTAATTTATTTTTGTGTGTTGACTTTATATCCTGTAACATTTCTGAATTCATTTATTAGTTCTATAATTTTTTGTGGAAGGATTTTTATTTCTCCACTCACAGAAATAATTTGTTTCTCACAGTTACTGCTCAAAGACTGATTATAGACCACCCACTCTATTGAGTTTTCCTCCAATATACTGAATTGTAATACTTCATTTACATGGCTTACATAATAGAAAATAATATTTTTTTGTATTTAATCTCCTGCTTTCAGATAATGTGGATACTTTTTGTGTGTGGCCTTCTTAATCAGGGAAAGAAATGTGAAGTACTGACACTGAAAGCTTATGTTAGTTCAAGACTGAAACCCAGTATAATTCACTGATCATTGTAAAACCGTGTGGAAAATGTAACTGGGATGTCTCTTTCTGTAGATAGATCAGGGTACAAATGGAAAATTATTGGCCATATCACTAACACTCTTTTCAGTCAAGGCCTCAAGGCTTATCCCTGCTGGTCTACAGATTCTCTTGTGGTTTCTTGGATCCAAGGAGAAAAGGTGTCCAATTGTGCTTGAGTCTGTTTTATGAAGAGTTTATTGCTGAGTCTGCACAAGTATAATAGAGAACTGGTCACTATATGCAATGTCTAAAACACAGTGTTTGGCATAAATCACATGCTTAAGTAGCTACTGTGGATGCTTACTTTAAATCTTATCTATTGTGTAACAATGTTTTAAGCTAAGATATTCCAGTTCCAAGTGCTTGCTTAGAAAAGAGTGTCCTCATCAAATTGTTAAAGAGCCTTTGGGTCAAAATTCTTTGATTTCTATCTTCTAGTCATTTCTACATCATTGTCAACTTCCTTAAAAGTGACACTCTCTTAATCCAGTCTGTCACTGATGGACATTTGGGTTAAGAAAATGTGGCACATATACACCATGGAATACTATGCAGCCATAAAAAAGGATGAGTTTG
>NW_012115488.1:18378922-18395586 GCF_000951035.1 Colobus angolensis palliatus | reverse complement strand
TCTTCTTCTTCTTCTTCTTCTTCTTCTTCTTTCTCTTCTTTCTTTCTTTCTTTCTTTCCTTCTTCTTTCTTTCCCTCTCTCTTTATTTCTTTCTTGTTTTTCTTTCTACCTATCTACCTTTCCCTGGCACTGACCTTGATTAAAGCCTTCTTTATTGCTATGATTTGGAATTTTCTTGTTTGTCCCCACCAATATTGAATTTCTTATGTTGAAATTTAAACCCTAGTGTGATGGTGCTGGAAGGTGGATCCTAGTAGGAAATGTGTGGCTGATGGGGATGGATCTTTCATTAATGGCTTGGTGCTATTCTCAGAGTAGTGAGTTCTTGCTCTTCCAAGAATAGATTGGTTCCCAGGGCAATGGGTTGGTTTCCCCCAAAGTGGGTTGTTATAAAGCCAGGACACCACACAGATTTGGTCCCTCTTTAAATGTGCCCACTTCCCTTTGACTTTCTAAACTATGTTTTGATGCAGCATGAAAACCTAGACCAGAAGCCAAGCAAATACCAGTACCATGCTTCTTGCATAGCCTGGAAAACTGTGATCCAAATAAACCTCTTTTCTTTACAAATTACCCAACCTTAGGTATTATTTTATAGCAATACAAAGTAGACAAAGACATTAACTTATCATGATTCCTAAATATGAATCTCCCCAAGAAGTTGCTGGAGATTGGGCAGTTGGGTGAACCATCAATCCTGTATTCGCAGAAGAGCTCTGGATGTCTGGACCTTTCCAGAACTCAGCATAATTATGAGGTAGTGGCTCTGCTAAAACAGACAAAAGGTCTTTGACTCTGCTAATATGACAAGAGAGAAATGTTGTCACATCAGTGTTTTAGCTTGCATTTATTTTGTTACTAATGAAAGTTTGCATTTTTGCATGTTTAGAAGTTACTTGTAGCTCCTCTGCTGTGAGTTGCTAATATTCTTTCCCATTTTTTTTCCTATTGGATTCTAGGGTCACCATTGTGAACTTCTCAAATATTAAAAATAATCCTCATCTGTCACATCTCTGGTAGACTACTAGTTCTTAATGAATTAGCACAAGTTTCTAACAGCATATTGAAAATCACATTAACTGATTGACCAATGAATGAAATATTTTTCTTCGCCATTGTTATTATTTTAATACTTATTGCAATAAAAAAGAGTCTGTATTTTTTTTTAATTTAAAAATGTTGTGGTATGAATAAAGAAAAGAAAAAAAATGTAATCTGGAGGTATACCCATAGGGTATAAAGAGAATAAAAGAGAAAGAAAAAAAATAGAATAAAAATTATCAGTTGATTTACCAGCTACATTTCAGAAAATAACATGCCCTTGGATTGGATAATCTTAGAGGACCATAAAATATAATTACACATGATCTGTTAGAGTATATCTATTATCTAATTATGTTGTCTTCTGTCTGCAAACTCTCCTGGCAATTTTAATTTTATAAGTTCACCAGGTACAAAAATTACAATCTTTTAATATTGACTGAAACTTTCAGTCTATTATTAACTTTTATCCCTGAAAGTCGCCCAATTGTTTGCCCAAACCTTCTTAACTGTAGTTTAAACTCCCTTTCCATAGTTATATACTTAGTAAAGAGAAAGATGACTACTGGTATCCTTCAACCTATAAAAACAGCAAACAATAAATAAAACAAGCTTCATGTGTTCTACTATTCCCTTAGACTACATTTTTTCTTAACTTAGTCCTGTAGTTGTTCTCTTACTCTCCTACTTTTTAATCCACTCATTAAATTCAATTGTTTGGAGGTTTTTAAAACTTTTATTCTAAAATAAATATAAACAAAAATATGGTTTAGAGAGGTTCTAAGTCCATAAGTTTCACTCAATTTCCTCCACTAACAACACCCTACATAATTATAGTAACAATTTCAAAACCAGGAAAGTGACATTAGTACAATATTTGTGAATAGTTCTATGCGATTTTTTTCATATGTATAGACTAATCAATACTGGAAACAAGATACAAAACTATTCTTTCAGCACAAAGATCTCCCTTGAGTTGCTTCTGGATTGTCACACCAACCTCCTTTCACCCACCATCCCTGACCCTCATGAACCACCCAACTGTTCTCCATCTCTGTAACTGTCATTTTCAGTATGGTATAGAAATGGAATATCACCATATATAACCGTTTGAGATTGGTATTTTTAACTCGACATAATAATGCCTTTGAAATTCTCCAAGTTGTTGTTTTAGGATGGAACTCTAGGAAGTCTGGAAAGTCTGAGATGAAGATTTGCATTCAGAGAGTTTGTTGGAAAGTACTGTTAAAATAACACTTGTGAGAGCATGAGAAAAGTAGAATTGTGTACAGGAAGAATTTGAACTGAAATGGATTGATTGCTGTAGAGGCCTCAGCTCATTATACAGCAGACTCAGAAGCTGAGGTGGTTTTCAGAGATGTCCCTGATTACTTACTTTAGTAAGATTGACCAATCACTAGATACAGGGTGATCCTCTAAAGCAAGCTTGTCTGTCCAATCCACAGCTTGCAGGCTGCATGTGGCCCAGGATGACTTTGAATGCAGCCCAACACAAATTTGTAAAGTTTCTTAAAACATTAGATTCTTTTGCAATTTTTTTTTTTGCTCATCAGCTATCCTTAGTGTTAGTGTATTTTATGTATGGCCCAAGACAATTCTTCTTTCCATGTGACCCAGGAAAGCCAAAAGATTGGAAATCCCTGCTCTAAAGGAAGCATAATCTTGTGTAAGACAGCTCCCTCCTGCTGAGGACAATTCCTGAAGACAAACTGGGCTGTGAGCCTTAAGCCATTAACATTGCTAAAAGATAAAGGAATGGGTGACTTAGCTCTGGAATAATGGCAAAGTCTGAATGCCACACCATAGAGTCTACTACAGGCTAACGATTGAGCTCTAAGAAGCTTTAAAGAAAATAAACACAAAATTCAGTCTTCTGCCCCCTTTCCCTAGTCATAGAAAATCTTATAAATGTATACTATAATTATTTAAAATGTATATTTCCATTTCATGAGTTAACTTCTAGAAGAGGAAAGGTTAAGTAAGGTTATCAAGAACTATTTACCTATTACAGAAACATTTTATTTATCTATAATGTAGAAACAGAACATATTATCAACTACATAATACCACTTGTAAGTGAATGTATTTATTTTTTAAATATGTACCTGGTGTGTTTTATTTTATAAATATTCAAGCCTATTTTGAATTATATTGAATATTTTCCAATACTATACTGCTGTCTCTAAAACCACACTTTGAAATCAGAATATTTACCATTTCAAAAGGCTGTGCAGTCCTCCGTTAATCTAATGAGTTCTTACTCTTCAATATTTCAAAAATATAAACAGATTTTTTCATGTAAATTATCTCTACTTTGAATATAATAGCAACAATTATACTAACACTACATTAACCAAATGAAATGTATTACTGATAAAAAAAAAATATGTGCACAGAATTTTTCTGCTTTTGAAACATTGTTTCTGAATTATTTTCTCACAACTAGCTGGCTTAATTTTAATGTAAACAGAAGGTCACTAGAACCATGACATCAACTATGCTAATTCCTCAGTACCCAAATTTGAAATTTGAAACAGAAATTCAAATTTACAGTAAGTGTGAGTAGTAGAGCTTAGTGAATTATTACAAGTATATGCATGTTAAATTTCACATGAGACCTACAATATTATAGAAGCTTTCATCCAAATGTTATTGAACTTTCACCAAACTGAAGATCTATGCTCAAGGAGCAGCTTCTTAGTTGTTCATGTACAGAATAAATTCATAGTCTTCAACAAAACTCAAATGTCCCTGAAAGATGATGGGAAAGCAAATGTCGAGGTCCTTGGATTCCTGCAGAGCTTGAATCTCATCCTTTAGCTCTGAAGACTGGAAGCAGCTTGATTTCTAGTTAATGGCTTGTTATGTCTTTTGAGTACAAGACAGCAAAGGCAATGCAGAATTAGGGAAAAGAAATGCTATTTCCTGCTTAACTTCCAAGGGTACAGTTGTAAAAGTACACAAGATAACAACAGACAGTAAGAGAGGATGACTTCTTTTCATATATTTGCATAGCTATATGTTTCAGAAAAGGGAAGAGAAGCAACTGTCTTCCTATTAACCCCTAAATTGTTCAGTCTATTAGAAAATTCCTGTTAGTGAATTCAAGGCACCTCAGTGTTTAGGGGTATGTAAAACCATGTCCCAGGTACTTTAATAATTTAATGTAATTTAAATATTATATTGGTCATTAGATTTTTTATTATTCTCATTTTGGAGATTGAGAATCTAAAGTATAAGGGGTGGGGTTTGGGAGTGAACATCTGCTACATTATATGGTGAATAAGTGGCTGGACCAATATTTGAATCCAGCTCTATATGGTACTAAAAATATGCTCTTTTGACACCACCAGCAATCATAATTTGACAGCCTGAGGGCCAAGCATGATCCACAGACAGCTTTCTTTGGCCTACATAATTATTTGCAACAATTTAGAATTATTTGCCAAACTTGTAAAAAGCCAGTGACTTTACATAAAAATGAAAAAAGTTGGCATTTCTCTTTGTCAACAACCAAATGGAGCTTAGCAGTGGTTATGCCCCTTACTTAGGGCATGGCTTCAAAATAGTTTCCCCAATTCCTTCTACCACCCTTTCACTGATGTTGGAAGAGATATGCTTGAGAGTCTGTTCTTACTTATTGTTATGTACTGAATTGTGTCTTCAAATTCATATGTTGAATACCTAACCCCCAATATAATTATGTTTATAGATGGAGTCTCTAAGAAGGTAAAGATAAAATGAGGTCATGAGAGTGGGGCCCTAATCTTATTGCAATGATGTCCTTATAAGAAGAGTGAGAGATACTAGAGATCTCTCTTTGTATGCAAAACATAGAGGAAAGGTCTTGTACGGACTTTGCAAGAAGGTGGCTGGATGTCTGCTAGCCAAGAAAAGAGGCTTCACCAGAAACCAACTCTGCCAGCACTTTGATCTTGAGCTTCTAGCCTCCAGAACTGTGAGAAAATAAATGTCTATTGTTTAAGCTACCCGAATATGCCTATTATTTAAGCGACCCAACTATGCCTGTTGTTTAAAATGTCTGTTGTTTAAGCCACCCACTATTTTGTTGTGGCAGACAAGCACACTAATACATTTGTATCCACCTGTCTTCATTAATTTCCTTGCTGTTACCTGCCTGATCCACTTATCTGAGATCACTATATGATTTATCTCCACCCTTCCATAAAGAAGCCACCATAAGTTTTATGTGTTTTTTAACATTTTATAAGTTTATATAGATTCTATTTTATATTTATGTTTTTAATATTTCCATTTTAACCTGCCCTTCATCAAATTCTAATGAAATATTGGGGATTAGGATATAGAATTATTAGGAAACAATGCTGCAGGGTGCTTGTATATCATAAGCAATGTCTTTAAAAAGTAATTTCATGAGGAGAAAAATGACGACAAATAGTATGATTGTATTTATGGAAAGATGCACCCACAGATACAGAAGATATCTGGGAGGATGTTCATCACAGTAATTATGCAAGAGATACTAGTATAAACTGTTGTATAAAGATTGAATTATTCACAAAAAATGTATCATTTTTACATAATCAAATAATATAAAATAAATACTATGCAATATATAGAGACAGAAGGTAGAAAATGTAAAATACATTGAACATCATAATTTCCAACTAGGATTTATTATCTGTGAGGGTGCACACTATTTTCTGACCATTTACCAAGGTATTCCCAAGGGCCTTTACGCTATAGATATGGAAGAAATATTTGTAAAGAGAATGAATGCATATTCCAAATCCAGCATACTGCAGTGGAAGTAAAATAGACTAAATCTAAGAGAATGGGTTCCATTCTATACTCTTTCACAAACCCTTCAGTGCTACATAACTCCCCAAATTTAGTCCATGCTTATTTTTTACTTAAAGTATTCAAACTAAATGATTAAATTTAGATTTTGCTTATGAATCTGAGCACTCATAAGACCCCAAAACAGAGATTGATTAAACAGTTTGTGCATGGGATTGTTTCAATAAATGTCAGGCTTGTTTTCCAAATGGTGAGAAATAGACCTCTGAGCTAAGGCACTGATGAACACTATCACTCATATTAAATATTGAAACGACAAAAGGATAAAATAAATTGATGTAATATGGCTATGCAATAAGAACAATTTGTCCGGAGAAATCAGTAAATAGCAATACTTTTTACTATGTTATCACTTAAAAATCTTTAAGAAGTTTCACCTATTACTGAGTGTCTAAGAAAAACTTACAGATAATCAAACATGTTGTTACTGTGCTCTACTTCTGAAACATTTTTGAGGGAATCCTTAAATGTCATTCTTTAGTATTAGAAAAACATTGATGAATAACTGCTCTAGTGCATTCTGTCTAATTTTAAAGAGTTAGCATAGTTGTAGAAACATCTCATTTGCTCTCTGGGGGCAATTTATATACTAGAGCAATTAGACTTGTTCAAATAATTTGCCAACATATTTTTGAGAACATTACATCAAATTACCCAAAGTTACACCTTTTTAAATAATAAGTAAATGTATTTGGCATGATTTAATATTCTAAAAATGCATAAAAGTCACCTACCTTCCTTTATTTGTATCCAACCCTTACTTTCTTTCACTTGCTCTCCTTTGGTGGTATCACAAACACAGATTTTTGAGCAACAAATGATACATTGAATGTTAGTGACCATATTTGGAAGAAAATGAAAAACCCAGTTACTTCATTAAGCTTTTAAACATTTAGAGAATTCTGTAATATCTGAATGAAATGTTTGATAAGAGGTGAGACCCTGAAATTTTAGAGGTCATTAAAAAATGATGGAAATATTTTTAAGAATGCAAAGCACAGGCATCTCTAAACATGGAAATGTATACATATACAAAGCATTCCATTTGTATTTCATATTAAAATGACTTGAATTTGAACTACACCTTGCATGTAGTTTAATTATAATTATTTGAAAGTAGATTATTTTTAGCCTCTTTTCTACTAACAGAAAACACACTTGTTCAGCCCACTTCCACATTTACTGGATAGTCCAAAGACTGATTAAATATAACTTAACAGCTAGACATTGATATGTGTTAGTCTATTTGTTTATATGTATATATCTACAAACTATTAATAATGTGTGCATGCTTGTACTACATTTTACTACAAATGTAAGAGAGTTATCTTTTTCTCATTTTTTGAACTGTCCATAAATATTTTTCTCCCAGGATAAAATGCTTCCTACTGTCAGTAAAAATCATAAAATAAATATTCAATAAATTTTTATTCAGCACTTACTATGTGCCAGAGAATATTTGCTAGACACTAGTAATGCATCAGTAAAGAAGAAAAACATGATTTCTGCCCTGTGAAACTCACCATCTAGTGGTGAAACACAAACAACAAAAAGGCATTACCAGCAAGATAAGCATTAAAAACTGGCAAAGGAAGGTGGTCCATTCTATGGGAATGTATAGTAAGTGCATTGACCTTACTTTAGAGAGTCATGTAGGCCTCAAGGAAGAATATGTTGAAGAGGACACTTACAGAATTCATATTTAACTAGACACATTAATGTTTAACTAGAGAAAGAGCATTTCAGACAGAATACAGAACTCAGCAGCAAAAAGGAACAAGTTGTATTCAAAGTTTGCAAGAAGTCCCAGCAGCAGGGTAAGAAGGGAAGGGCAAGTCGGTAGATAATGCCAAAACAGGATCATGAAGGTCTTTGAACAAATGGAAGACACCAAAAGATGAGAGAGTAGATTTGCAGTATTTAAAAAGGAAGATAATGTCTTCCAAAAAGTAATTTACTTATGAGACTATATCACATCAGAAAACATAAAAAACATTTGCAGGTTTAGATGGTAAGAAATAAAATCAATAGACATTACATGTTATAAATGATAGATAATACATAAATATTTAGAAAGTTTTGCCAATATCTTCTGTTTTCACAACTGCAATAATAATGAAGTCATCCTTCATGCCTAGGCTTATCTTTCTTATTCTAACCTTTACATTAATAGAAAATGTATTAGATAAAAGTTTTATGAATAATTTGAAAAATAAAGAAATCATTATTTAAGGTACCTCAAAATTTCAAATAAGCAATTCAAAAGAAGGATTTGAAAATGTCTTTATATTCAATGCAGACTATGGGAATGACAGTCAATTTAGGTCAGATGTTTCCTGAGAACGGATCATTTTATTTTTATCTACACATTTTTCTTTCTTAATGGCTAGCAAACAGATCAGTGTAACACATTATTAATGCAGCTGTCTGAGTAAAAATTTATGTTCTTATTTTCTTGTCTGTTAGATGTTCAACTGTAAGCTGACTGTATGTTGCGGGGGAGAATGCTGATAACTCTGCAATCCAGTAGTAGTAAGATCCTATGCTACACTCTGAGTTTATAGCTACTGTTATTGCTGGAGGAGAAACGTGGATATTTTGAAATGGTTGAATAATTCAGGCTCCTGCTTCATCAGAGATAAAAGAAGCAAGCTAACTGGTCAAGTAGGGACTTATCAAAGTGTAAATCTCTGGAGGATAGCTAACTCAGCTCAATTAATAATCAAACTCTTTTCTTTTACATATTGCTAAGAAACCACAGATGGTAGAAATTTGGATTTTTTCCCAGAAACGAGTCTGAGAGCAAAGGCAGAAGAGGCAACTATGGTTTTTGTTCTACTTAAGCACAACCATTTCATTTTTTTTTTGTAAATAATGAAGTACAGAGCCAAGTCAGAAAATCCTGTGCTATTTAAAGTTTTACCAATGATTCATAAATGCTTGCTGAGGGATTTTTCTTTTTTCTTTTTTTCGACCAAACCTGGCCACTGTTCATAAGCCAGAGGAAATAGTTAGTGAGGCTGTTTCCTTTGTCTGTCTAAAACAGGTTGAAAAAGTAAGGCGAGTTTCAGAAATATTTGGATGTAGCAAGAATCAACCAATTTAGCAGGTGTACTGTATTTGCAAAGATGATATTCCCCCAGCTAAGTCCAAGTCTTTCCATTTTTTCGCTATAGCCACAGAATTATACAAAACTTGGAAAAAGAGAGTCAATTTGCTTCTAGGTATTCCAAAGCTGCATAAGCATTCATCTAGAGTTAGAAATAGTAACAGTGAACTGTATAGACACCCTTTTCTTTCTTGACAATATTTCAATGAAGCCTTTTATGTCTGATCACTTAGGACTTATCATTGCTTGCATATTTCTATGGAGACGTCTCAAAGCACTTTCCTTAAGGAGCATCATACTAAAAGAGCCACCATTCTAGTGATTTTTTTCTCGTGGAAAAAAGATATTGAAACAAGGTTGTGAAATAATATTACAGACAGATAATACCTCGATATGGCAGCTAAATTAATATCAGAATGGGCATTTATTGAAAAAAATCAGTTTAGCTTCGTCTACTGATTTTAAAAGATTACAAGTTTTTGTTTTCCATGGGAGGAAAGGGAGTACTTAGATGCATAATGTTTCTTGCTTACACAAGCATACCTCATTTTATTGCACTTTGTTTTATTGCACTTTGTAGATACTGCAGTTTTTTTACAAATAGAAGTTTTGTGGCAAAGCTGCCCAGAGCAAATCTATCTGCATCATTTTTTTCATCAACGTGTGTTCACTTTGTGTCTCTATGTCACATTTTGGTAATTCTCACAATATGTTAGACTTTTTCATTATTATTATATCTCTTAGGGTGATCTGTGATCAGTGATCTTTGATGTTACTATTGCAATGGTTTGAGATTCCACGATCTGTATTCATACAAAACAGTGAACTTAATTGATAAATGTTGTATGTGTTCTGACAGCTTCACCAACCAGCTGTCCCCTCATCTCTCTCCATCTCAGGCCTTTCTAATTCCAGAGACAAACAGCAGTAAAATTATGTCACTTAATAGCAATTCAATGGACTCTAGGTGTTCACGTGAAAGACAGAGTTGCACATCTCCAACTTTAAATAGAAAGCTAGAAATGATTAAGCCTAATCAGGAAGGCCTGTGAAAAGCAAAAATTGCTTGAAAGTTAGACCTCTTGTGCCAAATAACCAAGTTGTGAATGCAAAGGACAAGTTTTTGAAGAAAATTCAAAGTGTTACTCCAGTGAACGCACAAATGACAAATGAAACAACCTTATTGCTGATATGGAAAAGTTTAGACTGGATGGGTCAAATCAACTACAACGTTCTCTGAAACTGAAGTCTCATCTGAAGCAAGCCCCTAACTTCTTCAATTTTATGAAGGCTGAGAGAGTAAAGAATATGTGGAAGAAAAGTTAGAAGCTAGCAGAGGTTAGTTTATAAGGTTTAAGGGAAGAAGCTGTCTCCATAATGTGAAAGTGCAAAGTAAAGCAGCAAGTGCTGATGTAGAAGCTACAGCAAGTTATCAAGAAGATGTAGCTAAGAACATTGATAAAGCTGGTTTCACTAAACAACAGATTTTCAATGGGGGAAGTCTTCTATGATAAAACGATGTCATCTAGGAATTTCATAAGTAGGGAGAAGTCAGTGTTTGGCTTAAAAGTTTCAAAGGTCAGACCGTCTACCTTCCTAGGGGCTAATGCAGCTAGTCAGTATAGGTTGAAGCCAATGCTCATTTATCATTCCCAAAATCCTAGGAGCCTTAACAATGATAATAAATCTACTCTGCTTATGCTTGATAAGTGAAACAACAAAGCCTGGATAACAGTATATTTGTTTAAAGCATGGTTTACTGAATATTTTGAGCTCATTGTTGAAACCTACTGCTTAGGAAAAAAGATTTCTTTCAAAATATTACTGCTCATTGGCAATACACCTAGTAACGCAAGACAAGAAGTCTGATGGAGATGTCATTAATGTTGTTTTCATGCCTGCTAGCCCCATATCCATTCTGCAGTCCATGTGTCAAGGAGCAATGTCAACTTTTAAGTCTTATTATTTAAAAAATATATTTTGCATGTCCATGGCTGCCACAGATCACTATTCCTCTCATGGATTTGGGCAAAGTAAATTGAACACCTTCCAAAAAGGATTCATCATTCTAGATGTCATTAAGAACAGTCATGATTCATGGTAGGAGGTCAAAATAACATGAATAAGAGTTTAGAAGAAGTTGATTCTAGCTCTCATAAATGCCCTTCAGGGGCTCAAGACTTCAGTGGAGAAAGGAACTGTATATGGGTGAGCAAAGAAAGTGGTTTGTCAAGGTGGAATCCACTCCTGGTGAAGATATAGTGAACATTGTTGACATGACAACAAAGTATTTAAAATAACACATAAACTTAGCTGATAAAGCAACTTCAGGGGTTGGGAGGACTAACTTGTATTTTGAAAGTACTATTGTGGGTAAAATGGTATCCAGCAGTACTTTTTTGCTACAGAGAAACCTTTTGTGAAGGAAAGAGTCAATAAATGTGACATAATACATTGTTGTCTAATTTTTAGAAATTGCCAGAGGCATCCCAACCTTCAGCAACTACCACCGTGATTAGACAGCAGCCATCAACCAGGAGCCCCCACCAGCAAAAAGATTATGACTCACAGCAGGTTCAGATAATCATTAGCATTTTTTAGCTATAAGCTCTTAGTTAAGTGATGTATGATTTTTTAGACATAATGCTATTGCACACTTAATAGGCTATAGTATTGTGTGAACATAACTTTTATCCGCACTAGAAAGCCACAACAATTGTGACTTGTTTTATTTCAATATTCTCTTTATTGCCATAGTCTGAAACACACACCTGTACCCTGTGAAACAGATGGTGCTGGTACCCTGCTCATATCTCCTTGCATATTCTCGAATGTCAAACAGAGACAATAGCCTGTTCTCTGGATTCAAAAGCAGTCTTGTTAGTGAAACAGGCCAGACATACTAAAAAGCTATGCCCCAAAACAGCCCTCACACAGTAAGGGATGTAAGTCTTGCATGTCAGTTGGTCATCCCCAATTGAGACAATTTGGAGGTACTTTTCATACATTTTATGTATGAAAGATTGACTGTCAGCTGCCCACTCTTCATTCTCTTCATTCATTTTGCTGCCACTCTCCTACAGCACTTCCTGAGAGCACATCCCAAATAAATTACTCAGACCAAAATCATTGTATCAGACTCTAACTTTGGGAGAACTCAAACCAAAATACCACTGATAATTGTTAAGCATAGCCAATGATTTCATATTTCTAAGATAACATTCTGGTGACATTAAAAAATTTGGAAATATTTTCAAAATAATAATTGCTTAGACAAAAACTTACTTGAGATACACTCATTTGTTGTCTTTGGCTGAGACTTACATAGGACAATATTTACGTAGAAAGGAAATATTTGTGTCCAAGAACAACCTATAACAGTCTATTATCTTCTCTTATGATTTCCAAATCAAGCTTTTGTGGTTTTTATTTACATTTTTGTTGTTTCTCTAATTTTACCTTTACATAGTGATAGAAAGAGACAGGTAAGAAATTCCAGGAAGGAGAGTCTGAACAGACAGGGAAGCGCCAATGAGCTTGAAAAAATATAAGTAATGTAAGATTACTACCAGTAAAGATGTGAGTTACTAAGATAACATTTATAAGCACTCCCAATCCATGTTAGAAAATAAAATTCCAATAAAGAAGCATCAGTTCAAAGATAACAGAAACACTAGGAAATAAGGAGAAAAGCAACCCAAGGCTTTCTGGTAAAAATTTCCTCAAGTCCTTGATCCCCATGATAGAATATGTTTGGCTTTCGTGATTCAGTGTCATAATTTAATTATGTAGGTTTGAAGTTTGATATTACAGGGATCTTACTAAAAATGTAAACTGTAAGCGTAGATCAGCAGTTAAGAATTGCATACATTAGCGTATACCCCAAAAGTATAGTTTATCTCTTTGTAGTAATTGAGCATGATGTCTGATACAACAGAGTAACAGTGTTACCAATCAGAACGTGATCTTATCACCTGCTTTGCCAAATTTATTTTTCTTGCATTTCTAGGAAACTGGTTGGCAATAGAAGGAGGAAAAGAAAATGTAATCAAAGATGCAAATCCTGAAATTATTTTACAATCTAAAAAAAACAATGTTTGATAATTCCCCAAAATCAATATCCAACTTTGTAAAACTCTCCTTTCCTGATGTACAACAAAGAACATATCCTCATCACCATAGTTAGGTTTCAAGGCACTTGCTAATTCTGTATTTGCCATAACATGACTAGGAAGAAAACGCTGAAGAATGTCAGTGGTTGTAGTATTTTTTGAACCATCTGTGCTGCCAAATAGTGTGAAAAATTAGAACTGTTCACTACACACAAAGATTATGGCTTCATTCTGAGAAAAGCAGTTTCTTAATGGATTTTTTTTTTAAATCTCCACTTCCAGCTTTTGGAAATCTTAACAATAAAAATATAGAAAAGCAAGCAATGTAAAAAATATTGTTTTGAAATAATGTACCACTTTTAGTATTGCTTCAGATTTCCTCACATATCAAACATCCAATTAGAAAGAAGAGAATTTTGTTACTTTATAAAATGAGTTACAGTGATTCACAGGGTATTTAAATCATCTATGTACAGATTGGAAGATTTATTTCCCACTTTGCATTCTCACAAGTATCTATTCCTTTTACAGCTTTTCTAACAGCCTCTGCAAAATTCCTTGCAAAATATTCCTTCAAAATATTCAAGATGGTTCAGGATGGAGAATTTTTCTTCATGCCAAATTTCTGAGATTTTAGAGAGTCTCCATTCTGGGCATAAAACCCTTCCTCAGTGTCTTATACACCACCGGAATTTCAAGAAATTGAAAATTTATATAATTTCATCCAAATTTGGAATAAGCTAAATATCTAAGTTGCATCTGTCCCACAAAATGTCTGAAATTACAGAGATGGGAGCCAGGTGATTTTTAAAATATATCATTCTGATCTGAAAAATATGATTGCTACCTCAGTTAAAATTTTCGTTTATTCCCCTTTATTCTCGGGATAAAGATAAAGCATTTTACATGGCTGTCGATGTTCTGCTACCTTCTGGTAACATTGGGCTAGCTCTAACTCATCCTTTAGTACTCCAGCTAAATAGCTCTTCCTGTGAGAATCTTGAAATGTATTAGCTATCACTGCTATAGTGAATTCATCTCTGAGTCATCTATTTCTTCTTTTATATCTAAAATATCTATAGTGCTTTTGATCCTAACTTTTAAATGTATTCATCCATTTTTCCATCTCCTTACTCCAAGCCACTATCATGTATCACCAGCACTACTTCAAGAGACTTTCTATTTCCCCTCTTGGCAGTTCTATAGTTCATTCTCCATATAAGCAGAGAGTAAGCTTTAAAATATGATTTCAGACCATACATTTTGCTCTGCATCACCCTCTAATAGCTTCTTATTGAACTTTAAAAAAAGAAAGGAAAAAGAAGACAAATTCCTCATGGTAGTCTACCACATGCACCTGATCTAGGAATTCATTACATATATCTCCCACTTGCTCATTGTATTTTAATCACAGCGTCCTCTTCCTACTCGCTAAGCACCCTAAACTTGTTTTTCCCATGAATACTTTCCCTAAGTTTTTCTCTGAATGAAATGCTGTTTTCCCAGGTCTTTGATTGGTTGTCTCCTTTACATTATTAAGGTTTACCTCAATTGTTACCTTTCCAGAAAGTTATCAGATTTCACCATCTAACTCAACGATTCAGTATAGCTCAATCACTTTACACACATTACTTTCATTGCTTCACAATGCCTGATAAGTTATAAAATCATTCATGGCACAATTATCCATAGTGCCCTGCTGATCTTGTGATCAACATCAAGATCTAATCTTGACACATAGATCAGGTTTGGCATGTAGCAGCTTTCAGTAAATATTCGTTAAATGAATAAATTAATGAATTGGAGAATTAGTGGCATTTACTATAATTTTTTAGTACACTCATACCTAACACAGTTACTAACCTTAGTAGATACTTAATGAATAAATTTTGAATGAAAATATTTGATTGTACTGAGTCTATTCATGTGTTTGCAAGGATTTCAGAAGCTATTTCCCCTTCATTAATAGTAGATTTTTAAACATGTCTCATTTGTACACCAATATACAATATGGAACAACATATATGTCAAAAGGAGACTGCCCCCTGATTGGTTCATATCCATCACAGAATTTATAATGACTAAGAATGTGTTGCTAGTCAAGGCAAGCCTGTATGTATTCAAAATTTTTATACAAAAGCAAAAGGATATTTATCTATAAAGAACAGAAAGTTTAGAAAAAAAATTTAAATAAGGAATCCAACGAAGAGCTAGATGATAAAGCAAAATAGTTGCTATTAAAAAATAAATTGGTGAATCAGAAGAGAGAGCCAGAGGGAACTTTAGTAAAAATGTGATTTTTCAATATAATGTCATTTCTATTGAAAATTAAATATCTACAGGGAAACTAGGGTGAATGGCAAAGTAAGTATAACTCAATGAAATTATAGCAAATATAAAAGGAAAGAAAAAGGCAATGACTGAGGTTTACCTTCTAATTTCAAAACAGTAGCCCTTCTCATGAGACGCATGAGATTAGATAATGGTAAAGTAAGAGGTATCTATGTTTTTTTTTTTTTTCTTTGAAACGAAGTTTCTCTGTCACCCAGGTTGAAGTGCAATGGCGCGATCTCAACTCACTGCAACATCCGCCTCCCCAGTTCAAGCGATTCTCCTTCCTCAGCCTCCCAAGTAGCTGGAATCACAGGCATGTGCCACCATGCCTGGCTAATTTTGTATTTTTAGTAGAGATAAGGTTTCACAGTGTTGGTCAGACTGGTCTTGAACTCCTGACCTCAGGTGATCTGCCCTTCTCAGCCTCCCAAAGAGCTAGGATTACAGGAGTGAGCCACCATGCCTGACCATATTTTTAATGTTTTGCATGAAAAATTTCTTCATGTATTACATGTGTAATTTTCCAAATGAAATATTGAGAGAGATGTGTATGTTCAGGTCTACAAATCTGGTAAGGAAATTTGAAAAATGTATAAATGGGACCTGAAAGTCCCCTGACACTGCAACATCTACTTATTTTTCTTTTTTGTCAGAATACGTGAGATTTATAGATTATGATTCTTGATTTTAATCAAAGGAAGGCAAAGTCAATGCCACCATTTTCTTTTAAGGTTGGCCACATACTACAATTGGAAAAATATACATAAAGGATAAGCAAAGATCATGATTAAAGTTCCACTTTTTTGAAAATTCTTCTGAAATTTTTTCAATTGCTCTGCCTCCCTAATCTATTTAGAAGGATACTTATAGATTATTTCTTGTCTAATGGAACTCTGCTACAGTGAGGGTTTAATGGAGTCAGACCACAGTGAGTGGAGACTATGGTCAGCCACCATCCTTGATCCAGGGAAAGTTTATAGTAGAGTGTTAGGAGACTTCCATCATTTGTTGAGTCGTTCAATTGTTCTCACAGGTATTATGGTCCATGGGGAAAATCCCTGTGTTTCTACTTCATTAACAAGCAAGTCAGTAAATGAAGCAAAGATTTTAGCCAGCAGTAGATGAGGATACTCAACTTAAAACTTCTTTTCAAAGCCAAGACTTACAGAGAGGCTAAAGAGCTACTAGTTTAGTAGCTGCATTTT
>NW_012115488.1:18334234-18378476 GCF_000951035.1 Colobus angolensis palliatus | reverse complement strand
TATGTGCCACATTTTCTTAATCCAGTCTGTCACAGATGGACATTTGGGTTGATTCCAAGTCTTTGCTATTGTGAATAGTGCCGCAATAAACAAAAAGAAACAAACGCAAATTCTTTCCAAAGGGAAGCATTCTCCATTTGTGTACCCAAAATTCCCACAAATTAAGGAGAAAATCAGACTAAGTCAAAAGCAAAATCAATGTTTTTATAGTATAGAAAAGACTAAAATTTTAAGTAAGCAAGAAAATAATATGAAATTCAGTCTTAATCTCACTATTCCAAGATTATTCACACCTTTATTTATGGTTTATCCCTTTACAACTTTTCTATGATTATGTACATGGATATATTTTATTTACAAATATGGGGGTATTAATAAATGTACTAATTTTCTTTTTGTTAAAAAATTTTTACCAGGAAGAATATGAAATGATTCTCTGTTTTCCACACAAAGCCACATATGCAGAGATAAGGGGCGTATGACTGAAATAACAATCCTATTAGGATTGAAGTTGTATGTTTAGAGGGTCATTCATAACCTGTAATTGTGACTTAAATATATAGGAATTCTTTTTTAATTTTTTTATTATTTAAATTTTTGTGGGTACACAATAAGTATATTTATTTATGGGGTACATGAAATGTTTTCGTACAGGCATGCAGTGTGAAATGAGTGCATCCTGGAGAATGGGGTATCCATCCCCTCAAGCATTTATCCTTTGAGTTACAAATAATCCAATTACAGTTTTTAAGTTAAGTTTAAAATGTACAACTAAGTTACTGTTGACTATAGTCATGCTATTATACTGTCAAATAATAAGCCTGATTTATTTTTTATATATTTTTTATCCAATAACAATCTCTGCATCCACCCCCTACAACCCTTCCCAGTCTCTGGTAACCATCCTGCTACTCTCTATGTCCATGAGTTTAATTGTTTTCATTTTTAGGTCTCACAAATAACTCAGAACATGTAATGTTTTTGTCTTTCTGTGCCTGGCTTATTCCACTTAACATAATTCCACTTCCATCCATGTTGTTGCAAATGACTGGATCTCATTCTTTTTTAATGGCTGAATAGTACTCCATTGTGTATATGTACCACATTTTCTTTGTGCATGTATCTGTTGATAGACATATAGATTGTTTCCAAATGTTAGCTATTGTAAATAGTGCTGCAGCAAACATAGGAATGCAGATAGCTCTTTGATATACCAATTTCCTTTTTTAGGGGTATATACCCAGTATTGGGATTACTGGATGATATCATAGCTAAATTTTCACTTTTTTGAGAAAATATCAAACTGTTTTTCATAGTGGTTGTACTGATTTATGTACCTACCAAGAGCATAGAAGGGTTTCCTTTTCTCCACATCCTCAGCAGTATTTGTTATTACCTGTTGATTGGACATAAGCCATTTTAACTGGGGTGAGATGATATCTTATTGTAGTTTTGATTGGCATTTTTCTGATGATAAGTGATATTGAACACCTTTTCATATGCCTGTTTGCCATTTCTATGTCTTCTTTTGAGAAATTCCTATTCATATCTTTTGCCCATTTTTTGATTAGATTTTTAGATTTTTTTCCTATAGAGGTGTTTGAGCTCCTTATGTATTCTCATTAATCCCATCAAAGTAGTTTGCAAATATTTTCTCCCATACTGTAGGGAGAAATAAATACTGTAAGTTGTCTCTTTATTTTGTTGATTGTATTCTTTTCTGTGAAGAAGATTTTTAACTTGATGTGATTCTATTTGTCTATGTTTGTTTTGGTTGTCTGTTTATATAGTATTGTTCAAGAAATCTTTGCCCAGATCAATGTTCTGGAAATATTGGAGGTTTTCCTGTAATAGTTTCATAGTTTAAGGTCTTAGATTTAAGTATTTAATCAATTTTTATTTGATTTTTGTGTCTGGTGAGTGATAGCCATCTAGTTTCATTCTTCTGCATAGGGACATCCAGTTTTCCCAGCAACATTTATTAAAGAAACTGTCTTTTCCCCAGTGTAAGTTCTTGATACCTTTGCCAAAAATGAGTTCACTATAGGTGTATGAATTTGTTTCTGGGTTCTCTATTCTATTCCATTAATCTATATGTCTGCATTTTGTTTGTTTATTTGTTTGTTTTTGAGATGGAG
Organism: Colobus angolensis palliatus; assembly: GCF_000951035.1. Taxonomy (NCBI): domain Eukaryota; kingdom Metazoa; phylum Chordata; class Mammalia; order Primates; family Cercopithecidae; genus Colobus; species Colobus angolensis. The sequence continues at coordinate 18,376,338 of NW_012115488.1, read as the reverse complement.
TTTTGCTCTTGTCAACCACGCTGGAGTGCAATGTCATGATCTCGGCTCACTGTAACTTTTACCTTCTGGGTTCAAGCGATTCTCCCGCCTCGACCTCCTGAGTAGCTGGGATCACAAGTGTGTTCCCCCATGACTGCCTAATTTTTGTATTTTTAGTAGAGATGAAGTTTCACCCCATTCACCAGGCTGGTCTCAAACTCCTGACCTCAGATGATCTGCCCACCTCAGCCTCCCAAAGTGCTGCGATCACAGACATGAGCCACTGCACCCAGCCTATGTGTCTGTTTTGACTCCAGCACCTTGCTGTTTTGGTTACAATAGCTCTATAGCATAATTTGAAGTCAGGTAATATGATTTCTCCAGTATTATAATTTTTACTTAGGATATCTTTTACTATTCTTGGTCTTTTGTGGTTCCATATAAATTTTAGGGCTGTTTTTACTATTTCTGTGAAGAATGTCATTGATATTTTGATCAGAGTTGCACTGAATCTGTAGATTGTTTTGGGTGTAGACAGTTTAACAATATTGATTCTTTCAATACATGAACATGGAATATTGTGTGTGTGTGTGTGTGTGTTCTTTTCAATTTCTTTCATCAGTATTTCATAGTTTTTATTATATTTCTCTTCTTTGGTTAAGCTTATTCCTAGATATTTTATGTGTAGCTATTGTAACTGAGATTACTTTTTAAATTTCTTTTTCACATTGTTCACTGTTGACATATAGAAGAAATGCTACTGATTTTGGTATGTTGATTTTGTATTCTGCAATTTTACTGAATTTATTTATTGTTTAATAGTTTTTTTGTGGAGTCTTTTGGTTTTTTCAAATATAAGATAATATCTTCTGCAAACAAGAATAAATTGACTTCTTTCTTTCTAATTTGGATGTCTTTCATGTCTTTCCTTTGTCTGATTGTTCTTGATAGAACTTCCAGTACTATGTTGAATAACAGTGGTGACAGTGGGCATTCTTGTGTTCCAGATTTTAGAGAAAGGGCTTCTAGTTTTTCATTATTCAGTATGACACTAGCTGTGGGTCTGTCATATATTCCTTTAATTATGTTGAGGTATGTTCCTTCTATTTCCAATTTTTTGAGGGTTTTTATCATGAAAGGATGCTGAATTTGATCAAAAGATTTTCATCATCAACTGAAATAATATAGTTTTATCCTTTAATCTGTTGAGGTCCTTGGAGCTTTTCCTTACTGGGAGAATTTTTATTATGGCATTGATGTCATTATTTTGTATTGGACTGCTCAGGTATTGGATTTCTTCCTGGTTCAATCTTGATAGGTTGTATGTCTCTAGAAATTTGTCCATTTCTTCCAGAGATTCCAATTTATTGGCATATAGTTGCTTATAGTAGCCATTAATGATCCTTCAAATTTCTGAAGTATCAGTTGTAATGTCTCCTTTTTCATTTCTGATTTTGTTTATTTGGATCTTCTCTTTTTCTTTCCTAGTCTGGTTAAAGGTTTGTCAACTTCAACTTTTCAAAAAAGAACTTTTTGTTTCATTGGTCATTTGTATTGTTTTCTTCATTTCAATTCCATTTATTTCTGCTCTAATCTTTATTTCTTTTCTTCTACTAATTTTGCATTAGGTTTCCTCTTGCTTTTCTAGTTCTTTAAGATGTATCATTAGATTGTTCATTTGAAGTGTTTCCTCTTTTTTTATGTACACACTTACTGCTATAAACTTGCCTCTTAGTACTGCCTTGGCTGTATCCCACAGTTTTGGTGTTATGTTTCCATTATGATTTGTTTCAAGAACTTTTTTTTCAATTTCTTTCTTAATTTCTTCACTAACTCACTGGTCATTCAGAAGCATATTGTTTAATTTCCATGTATTTGTATAGTTTCCAAAATTCCTCTTGTTATTAATTTCTAGTTTTATTTCATTGTGGTCAGAGAAGATGCCTATTTTATTTTTTAAATGTTTTAAGACTTGTTTTGTGACCTAAAATATGGTCCATCTTTGAGAATAATTCATGTCCTAAGAAAAGAATGTGTATTCTGCAGCTCTTTGATAAAACGTTCTGTAAATATCTATTAGAATCATTTGGTCTTTGATGCAGACTATCTGATATTTCTTTGTTGGTTTTCTGTCTGGAAGATCTGTTCAATGCTGAAAGTGAAGTGTTAATATTGTACTAGGGCCTCTTGAGCTCTAATTATATTGCCTCTATATATCTGGGTGCTCCAGTGTTGGGTGCATATATATTAAAATTATTATATCCTCTTCCTGAATTGACCCCTGTATCGTTATATAGTGACTTTCTTTGCATCTTCTTATAGCTTTGGTCTTAAAACTGTTTTGTCTGATATAAGTGTAGCAACTTCTGATCTTTTTTTTTTTTTTTTTCCATTGGCTGGAATATCTTTTTCCATCCCTTTATTTTCAGTCTGTGAGTGTCTTTATAGGTGAAGTGTGTTTCTTGTAGGCAAAAGATTATTGGGTCTTGGTTTTTCATCCATTTACCAATCTGTGTCTTTTGATTGGAGAGTTTAGTCCATTTACATCCAATGTTATTACTGATAAGAAAGGACTTACTCCTTCCATGTTGTTATTTGTTTTCTGGTTGTTTTGTGGTCTTCTTTCTTTCTTTTATTTCTGTTCCTCTAGTGAAGATGACTTTCGCTGGTAGTATAATTTTGTTGCTTACTTTCTATTTTTGTGTATTCATTTTATGTTGTTTAGTTTGAGATTACCATGAGGTTTGTAAATGCTATCCTATCTTATAACCCATTATTTTAGCCTAACAATTTAATAACCCATTATTTTAACCTAATAAAAACTCAATGCTATTTGAGTAAATAAACAAGCAAAAATAAAACTAATAAAAACTCTACTTCATCACCCTGCTTTTTAACTTTTTGTTGTTTTTCTATTTATATCTTATTGTATGAATTATGTCTTGGAAAGTCATCATAATTAATATTTTTGATTAGTTCATTTTCCTTTTCTTTTTTTTGACACATGGCCTCACTCTGTCACACAGGCTGAAGTGCAGTGGCATAATCACAACTCACTGGAGCTTCGGCCTCCTAGGCTCAAACAATCCTCCAACCTCAGCCCCCCAAAGTAGCTGGGACCCCAAGCACACACCACCATGCCTGGCTAATTCGTGTACTTTTTGTAGAGATGGAATTTTGCCATGTTGTCCATGCTGGTCTCAAACTCCTGGACTCAAGTGATCCAGCCAACTTGGCCTCCCAGAGTGCTGGGATTACAGGCATCAGCCACTGTGCCTGGCCTAATATTCTGTGTTTTTCTGTATACTAATAATTACCAGTGAGTTTTGTACATTGAGGTAATTATTTGTTGCTCATTAATGTCGTTTTCCTTCTGATTGAAGTACTCCCTTTACCATTTCTTATAGGACAGGTCATGTTGATGAAATCTGGAAGTTTTCATTTCACTTTCATGTTTGAAGAATATTTTCGATGGATATACTATTCTAGGGTACTATTTTGTTTTTTGTTTTTTTTTCTTCAGCATATTAAATATATCATGCCACACTCTCCTGGCCTGGCCTGTAAGGTTTTGACTGATAAATCTTCTGCCAAATGTTTTGGAGCTCCATTGTATATTATTTGTTTCTTCTCTGTCACTGCTTTTAGGATCTTTTATTTATCCTTGACCTTTGAGAGTTTGATTATTAAATGCCTTTAGGTTGTCTTCCTTGGGCTCAATCTGCTTGATATTCTATAACCTTCTTGTACTTGAAGATAAAAAAGATTGATACCTTTCTCTAGGTTTGGGAAGTTCCCTGCTATTATCCCCTTGATAAATTGTCTACTCCTACTTATTTATCTATCTCCTCTCTAAGGCCAATAACTCTTAGATTTGCCCATTAGAAGCTATTTTCTAGATCCCATTGGCATGCTTCATTGTTTTTTATTCTTTTGTCTTTTGTCTCCTCTGATTGTGTATTTTCAAATATCCTGTCTTCCCATTTACTAATTCATTCTTCTGTGTGATTAATTATGCTGTGAAAGTACTCTGATGCATTTTTTCAGTATGATAAATGCATTTTTTTAGTTCCAGATTTTCTGCTTGATTCTTTTTAATTATTTCAATCTCATTAGTACATTTATCTAATAGAATTCTGAATTCCTTTTCTGGGTTATCTTAAATTTCTTTGCATTTCCTTAACACAGCTATTTTGAATTCTATGTTGGAGAGGACATGTCTCTGTTTCTCTAGGATTGGTCCCTGGTGCCTAATTTAGTTCATTTGCTGAGGTCATGTTTTCCTAGATGGTGTTGATGCTAGTAGATCTTCTTTGGTATTTGGGCATTGAAAAATTATGTATTTATTATAGTCTTCACTGTCTGGGATTATAGCCATTCTTCTTGGGAAGGCTTTCCAGACATTTGAAAGAACTTAGGTGCTGTAATCTAAGCTATATCTGCTTTAAGGGGCACCCCAAGTGCAGCTATGCTGTGGTTCTTGCAGATTACTCATAGAGGCTCTGCCTTGTTAATCTTGGACAAGATTTGGGAGAATTCTCTGGATTACCAGGCAGAGACTTTTGTTCTTTCTCCTTACTTTTTCCCAAACATAGAGAGTTTCTCTCTTTCTGTTCTGATCCACCTAAAGCTGAAGATAAAGTGTCAAGAGCACCCCTGTCACCACTACCATTATGATTGTGCCAGGTTGGACCTGAAGCCAGCACATCGTGCTGGGTCTCACACAAAGCCTGCTGTAACCACTCCCTGGCTACAGCCTATGTACACTCAAAGTCCAGGAGCTCTACATCACATAGTGGCAAAGCCAGCCAGGCCTGTGTTTTTCCCTTCAGAGCAGCAAGGTCTCCCAGACTTGGGTCCAGAAATGCCATCTGGAAGTCAGGTACTAGAGTCAAAAACTAGGGGTTTACCTGGTTTCTATTGTACTGTGGCTGAACTGGCAGTCAAGTCACAGTGCATAGTCTTTCATATTCTTCCCTCCTCTTTCCAAAGGTGGAGGAGCCTCACCCCATATTCACTGCCATCCCAAGCCATGAGAAATACTGCCAGATAATCACCGATGTTACCTTAAGCTCCAAGGTCTGTTAAGTAAGCTTGTCATGAATACTGCTTGGCCTGGGACTCACCTTTCACAGAAGTGGACTCCCTTCTGGCCCAGGGTAGGTCCAGAAATGTCATCCAAGAGTCGAGTCCTGGAATCAGAGACTCCAAGAACCCTCTTGGTGCTCTGCTCCCCTGTGGCCATGCTGGTACCTGAAGCCAGTAAGTCTCAGAGGCTAACCCAAGGTTTTTGATATAGTACCTGGGTATAGCTGCTGGTTATTCAGGGCCCACGAGTTCTTCAGTTAGCAGGTGATGAATACTACCGGGAATGGGTTCTTTCCTTCAAGGCAGCGGGTTTCCTTCTGGCCCATGGTGTGTCTAGAAATGTCATCTGGGAGGTAGGGCTTGGAATGGGGGCCTCATTGACTCAGACAGACATCTTATCCTGCTGAGGAAGATGGTATCTAGATTCAAGACAAAGTCTTTCCCACTCTTCCCTCTCCTTTTTTCAAAAGGAAAGAAGGGATATCTTTTGTAACTGTGAGTTATACAACTTGGGGTTAGGGAAGGGATGATGACAGCATGCTCTTGTCTGCTCCAGCTGGTGTCTCATAATGTCCCCTGACCCCCACCAACCCCAAGTTTACTGTCTCTTGACCTAGTTCAGCACCAGGACTTGCCTAAGAGCTGCAGTCCTTATGGCCTTCACTGCCTTTCAAGTTTACCTGGTGACACAGAGTACTGTAACAGCCACTCAAGTTCAGACTACTGGGATCAGAGATTCCCCTCTGGCTAGAGCTGCTTTAAATGCTCCCTCTGTGAGAGTCAGCTGAGTTCTATCTGGTTTTCCTTTCTGCTCTAACAGGACAGCAATGAGTTTAATGCCTCACAACTACTGTGTTCTCCTGTTCCCAGCATCCAGAGATGCTCTTGGCAGCATGCTGAGGGTGGCGTTGTGGGGGACTTCCATGATTGAAGACCGTGTTTTCTATCTCTTCAGTGTCTCTTTCAGTGATGTAAAGGTAAAACCAGGTGCTATAAGTGCTCACCTGGTTTTTTGGTGCTTTTAAAGGTGTTTTTTTCTGTGTGAATAGTTGTTAATTTGGTGACCTTGTCCGGGAAGGGGAGGAGAGTATATGATAAGTGGAGCTTATCTGCCATTCTGCTCCACTGCCACTATTCAATAACTAATTTTTAATCTGATTTCATGTAATAATAAATCATGAAGATGCACTTTTACAAAATCTCTTTAGTCTTAGTTTTCAATTGAGATAAAATGTATAAGACATTATAAGAAACAAAGTATGTGATTAATTTGATAAGGTTTGAGAATTACATATGTTCATAAAATGACTATCCAAAGTAAGATACAGAATATATCCACTTTCTAAAAAATTCCCCCTATCCCTTTCTCCAATCAGTCCCAACTTTACCAGAGACAACCACTTCCTGATTTCTACTACCATGAGTTAGTTTTGCTTCTACTTGGACTTCCAATAAATGAGATCATACAGTGTATTTTATGTGTTATTCTCCACAACATAAATACTTTGTAAGATTCATGCATGTTTCTTGAATGTATCAGTAGCTCATTCCTCTTTCTTTCTGAGTGAATATAGCATAATTTGCTCATCCATTTTTAATGAATATTTCTGTTATCCTCATTATTGAGGTTTTATGAAAAAAGACTTGTATAAATATTCTTGTAGAAGTTAGCTTGTAGACTTATATCTCTTAGATAATTACCTAGGAGTAGAACTTCTAGACCATAGGATAAATACATAACTAGCTTTATAAGAAATCTCTGAACAATTCTTCAGATGGATTGTACCATTTTACCTTTACATCAGCCATGCGTGAATATTTTCAGTATTTCAAAATATTGCCAACATTTGGTAGTGTCAATGAGTACAGTCTATGTTATTGTCATTATCCTCATTTACAGAAGGCTGCCTTGTAGCAGTATCCTCAGATGGCAGAGACAGACAGATATTTTATTTTTTTCCTTCTTTTATAAGGTGATGAATCCCACCAGAAGGGCCTCATCCTAATTACCTCCCCAAAGCCCCACCTCCAAATACCATCATATTGGGAATTTGGATTTCAACACAATTTTGAAGGGACACAAACATTTAGTTCATAGCATTATTCAATAATGCTTCACCTTCTTTATGTCTTTTCAGTGCCTGAAGAATTAGTTTCTCAATTTCTTTAAAAATCTGTTCCATTTTAATTAGGATTTTTGTCTGATCTATAGACTAATATCAGAATAACTAACATTTAAAAAATTGAGTTATTCAGTCAATAAACATTGTATATTCCTCCATTTATTTAAATCCTTAATTTTTCTCTACATAGTTTTGTCGTTTGCAGTATAGGCACGATGAACATTTTTATAATATATATTTCTCTTTGATGCTCTGATACTATGATAATTGGTATTTTTCTATTTCAGTGTCCAACATTCCATTATCAGTTTAGAAAAATATAACTTATCTCTGCATACCAGTTTTCTATTCTGCAATCTTGTTCAGATTACTTATTAATTACACTAGAAGTTTCTAGATACACAAAATGTCATTGACAAATAAAGAGGGTTTTACTGTGTCCTTTATAATCATTTTGGCTTTTTTTCTTTTCTTTCTGCAATTAATATCACTTCTAGTAGATTTTTCAAGAGAGGTGGTAAGATCAGATACTGGCATTTTATAATTGTTAGGAGAAAGAGTTTAGACTTTCCATACATAAAGATGCTATTTATAATTTCTTAGTAGGTACCCTTTATCAGATTAAAGACCTTCCTTTAATTCTCAGTTTGTTGAGATTTTTCTATGATTAATAAGTGTTTATTAAATTAGTTTTCTGAATCTATTGAGATAATTATAGGATTTTTAGGCTTTATTCTGTTAGGTTGATATACTAGTTTGTCTGTAGCCATACCACCCTGAATGCACCCAGTCTCATCTGATATACTACCTTCATTGCTTTTTAAAAATCAAGTTAAAGAAATCATGCATTTATGGGATAACCCCTACTTTATAAGGGTGTATTATACCCTTTTATATATATTTTAGAATTTAATATATTAATGATTTTGGTGGCTATGCTCAAGAGAGATTTTTTCTCTGTAAACTTATATTCTTCTAAATCTTTGTCAATTTTGTTATCAGGGCTATACTGGCCTCAATAATGAGTTTGAAAGTATTATTTCTTCCTATATTTTCTGAGTAGTAAATTATATGAGCTATTAAACACTTTATTATAAAATAGATTTTGTGTTAGATGATTTTTCACAACTCAAGGCTAATATATGTGTTTGGAGAACATTTAAGGTAAGCCAGGTTAATTTGATGTTCAGTAGGTTAGGTTATTAAATGAATTTTTGACTTTTGATACTCCCAACTTATTACATAACCCATCACAAGTTGAGGAAAATCTGTGTGTGTGTGTGTGTGTATGTGTGTGTGTGTGTGTATGGAGAGAGAGAGACAAAGAGATATATCTGAGGATCTATAGTTATTCATCTATCTATAATTGATAGTTTGATATAAAAACAGATGGATATATATGCTATTTAGACTTTCCACTTCTTGTTCTTTTAAAACTTGTAATCCCCTAGCAAAGCTTATGCCAAAAAAAAAAAAAAAAAGAAAAAAGAGAGAGAGAGAAAACACAAAATACCAGTATCAGGAATATAAAGAGAACATAGCAGGTTAGAGCAAATGGACACAAACAGACATTGAGGTAAAGGTCTTTACCATAGGCCTAGAAACAATGTCTGTTTAGGGATAAGAGCTTGTAATAGAATACTTTATGCTAATAAATACAGCAACTTTGATGAAATGGCAAAATTCCTGAAAGAAAACGACCGACATATCATTGGTATTAATGAGCGGCAGAGTGTTCTGTTCTAAGGACACACTGCATTATCTAGCCGAAACCCTACTGCAAGACACTCAGTAGCACATGTCTACTATGTCCACTATGAAAACAAAGCAGTTAAAGGCATCCTTATAAGATAAAACATTAATTTACAAAGTGATTTTATGTATGTAGATTACATGTTAAGGAATTACATTCACTGATCTTTTCCTTCTTAGTACATTGAATAGCAACATATGTTTTTATTGTTCTTAATTGTTTGCATAAATTATCTGAAGGAAGTATTATGGTCTTCTAATTCCAGAACTAACAGGAAAATGTTTCCTCTACTATAATAATTAGAATAATACAAGGTAATCTATAATCATAACTTTTCTTGAGCTCATTAGAGAGCTGAGGTCTCAAGGGCATCACTGAAAGTGAATTCCAAAGAGTAGCTACACTGCCCACCAAAAGAAGGGACACATGAACTATTTCTCTTTTGCCAGAACACAGAATAGAGATGGCTACCATACAGGTGCATAAGACAAAATGAGCTAAAATGTTTATACGTTCTCAAAGGCTAAATATGGGCTACCGTATCAGTTGGTAAGAACTGGGGACCCTACAAAAAGGGAATTAGCACTCATTTACTCTTTTCCGCAAGATTTTATGGTATAATCATGAGCAAGATTAGGAGACGTCAGGACACTGGAAAGAACACACCTTGGTAGTCAAAATGTTCACTAGATAATTAGTTTCTTGAGGACAGGCACAAATACCTCCCCTCTTCCCAAGACCTTTGTTTCCTATGAAGCAAAAACATTTAGCTCTTGAGGAAAGAGCAACAAATACTCTTGCCACAAGGGCACAGGTAACAATGATTTCTTATGTAAAGAGAGTAGAAGAAGACATCTGCTTCTGGGGAAAATGTAGAGAAACTACTCATGTTCTAGACACAAGCAATAATACATTGATGCTGGGGTCAGAGGCAGAAACTGCCTGGATAGAGGGTCAGGAAAGCATCCTGGGCATAGGGTTCTATGCTGATTTCGAGCTGAGGTTTATAACCACAGGAGAAGAGTTAGTAAACTCTCTACTACCTAAGACAGAAAAGAAGAACACTTTTTCTGTGATAGCCCTACCCTAATACCCTGGAGCACAAGGTTTGTGTCAGATTTAGGTGGACAAGAACAATAGAAGCCTTGTGCAAAGGACTTTACCATAAGCCTAGAAAGAAATAACATGCAAAAATAGTCTGCTACTGACAGAGCAAGCAGAGCATGGATAGAGACTCTCTCTGTAGAAAAGTGAAGAGAAACAGCAGAAAGTGTAGGCAATATGAGAACATATGAGAATATTAAAAATTTTTTAAATTATAGATGAAAATAGCTTTTCTGCCATAATATCTATATAAAGTACATGATTTCCAGCAATCTGATAAAAATGAGAATAAATAAATGCTTACTCATTAAAAATGACAAGAGGAAATTCAAGTTTTTTTATTCCTTTTTATCTAATATATATTTTGAAGGCATTTCAAATTTTTTAAATTCCAGCATAAAAATATACTGAGATCTCAGAAATGTTACAAGTAGTCAACCATGTATTTCAACTTAAATGAGTCATCATAATTATCAAATGACAATGTGCCTATTTTCCAATACAATTTTCTTTTCTTAACTCTAAATCTTCTTTCTCAACTCTTTAGAAAATATGTAACATTGAGGGAGCAAAGGCTTGATTTTATATTTCTCTCCCAACTGAAGCTGTTCTTTCATTGGAAGCTTGCTTTTTGGTTCTAAAGTATTATCAATCCTCTGAATATTGGCATTCTGGAAATAGATTCTACCTTGAGCATTGTGATTCACTAGGTGAGAAAACTTCAAAATGAATATTTCTTTTATTTCTCATCACTCTTACTCTTGATTTCTACTTCCTTTTTCATCAGGGAAATGAAAGATAGTATGATTCAAATTTGGACCATTTAATTGTTTCATATTGGAAGTTATTAACTTATATTGTGAAGCCTTGCATAATGACGTTTTATGTGTTTATAAAATTTTAAAAGTCATTGGTTAAAAATAAGACCCAAGTATGCTTCATTTTTTTAAGTCTACAGATAATGGGGAGGAATTAACTTTGCATAATCATGAAATAATGCAGCCTTAAACATACATTGTCTATGCCTTAAATAAAGACTAAGAAAAAAAAATTCTTTTCTTTAATACTGATGAGAATCTAGGCACGAAACAAGGGATTTATATATGTAAAATAACAAGAATTTGAAGATTACCTGCTTTTAAAAGATGTCTCAAAAATTCAGTTATCCAGCATATGACTTGAAAAACTTCTTTCCCAAATTGCTAAATGGAGAATAGCCATCCTTTCCCATCTTCATATCCTAATTGAAGAACGGGGTATTAACTCCAGAACAGAGCTGGAGGGTGAGAGAGTCTCTGCCATTCTGAAGAAATTTATTTTAAGCTGCCTCATGAAGTTCCAAAGGCCACCAGATAATAAAGTTACTTAATGTAATCCAAAAAAGTGTTCTCATCCCATCTTTATTTCTGGCTCCAACAATTATTTTCATCTACTAAATATACACTAAAATATACAGAAATGTAGTTTTGGTGGTTTAAAGGAAATCAGTCTCCAACTCAATTTCCACACAAGACGAAGGAACCAAAGGTCTTAAATATTTCTTAACATAGAAAGATATTAGTTGGGACCCCTTATCTTCTGATTCCTAGTTTAAGATTCATATTATTACATCAAAATGAGAAATGTGACTCTTAAAAGCCTTCCCATATAAGAGATTTTACTGACTTGTTTGTAATTTTTTTGGAAGTTCAAATGGATGGAAGACAAGTGTTGAGATACTTATTTAAAAAGTGACACAGAGAAGGATTAAGAAAGATATATGAAAAAGAAAGCATTACTGAAATTATAGCCACTATAGTGATTGGAATAAAAATCACATTAACAGCCAGGTGCGAATGCTCATGTCTGTAATCCCAGCACTTTGAAAGGCTGAGGTGGGTGGATCACCTGAGGTCAGGAGTTCGAGACCAGCCTGACCAACATGGTGAAACTCTGTCTCTACTAAAAATACAAAGATTAGCTAGCTGGGTGTGGTGGCATGTGCTTGTAGTCCCAGCTACTTGGGAGGCTGAGACAGGAGCGTTGCTTGAGCCTAGGAGGCAGAGGTTGCAGTGAGTCAAGATCGCATCACCGCATTCCAGCCTGGGTGACAGAGTGAGACTCTATCTCAAAAAAATAAAAAATAAAAAATCACATTAACAAAGAAGTTGATAAAAAGATAGTGCCAGCAAGATGCTACCAAGTATTATACCTGCTGACTGTCCTTTTTTCTCATTTCCTAAGGACTTCAACTTTTAGGATTTACAATTGTGAAAATAATAAATAGATTGTGAATTAAAACTCATTTAAGAAGCTGTCATTCTGACAGGGTATCAATCTTAAGATCTATGGAATTCATAGAGTTTGTTAATTTAATTAACTTCTGAAATTAATGTAACCCATTCACCAATATATTGAAAAATCACCTGCTTCCTTGACATTAAGACAAATAATTGTATCCTCAGGTCGGACAAATATTTGTGAAATTTAGTAATATGTCAAATATTGTCATTTATAATGTTGGTTCCTGGAAAGTACTTTACACCTAGTTACTTTTACCTAGGTAAGAAGTATCATAAAATTGTCTCCATTTTAAAAATATACAGACATTTAAACATTTTACATGTACCAGATGCCTAGTTAAAGGCTTTACACATGTATCTCATTTAACCCTCACAACAATCCCATGATACAGCAGCATTATATATAATAGTAAAGGAACTGAGGCTTAGAGATGTTGATAACTAATACAGAACAAAGCTGGGATGTGAACCCAGGGATCTTGGTTACAAGATCTGTGCGGTTAACTAACATGTTACATCATTGTATGTATTAGAAGATAAAAAGAAAATGAAGAATTAATGACTGATTTATGCTCATGTAGGAAATTAGAGGTGATGTAAGAGTGAAAGGAAATTACATCATTCTTTTAGACACACCAGGCTGGTCCAGGTATTAGCCACATCTAAGCTCTCATCAAAAGCTCAAATGAGGCATTGTTTCTTTTTAGGCTTCCTCAGACTGTTGGCAGAACTCATCTCCTTGTGACCGTAGGACTGAGGCCTCCATTTTATTCCTGGCTGTCATTTGGGGCTTGTAAGCCTCTAGAAGCTGACCACAGTCCTCTGCCACCTAGCCCTCTTCATAGCCAGAAAAAAAATAATAATAATAAGGCTTTCAGCCATACAGTTGCAAGAGAATGAGCTTGGAAGTGCATTTAAGAATGCAGTCCAACTGATGAATTGATTGCAGGCTTGTGAAATCCTGAGTAGAGGATCCAGTTAGGACATGCCTGGGATCCTGACCCACAGAAATTATAAGATAATAAGTGTGTTTTTTAAACTTCTAAGTTTGTGCAATAGAAAATTAATACAAATTTCAGATCATTAGTGGGTGATAATTTAATAAATGGCTAAAATGTGAGAGTGCTTTTTGAATCAGAAAGTTAGAAGAAGCTGGAAGAATTTTAATGAGCACAATAGAGCCTAAATCACCTTGAACATGCTGTTACAGAAATCTAGATGAGAAAGCTGACAGTTAGGGCTCAGAGGAAGTGAGGAATATGATATTGGGAAATTGAGGAAATGAGATTCCAGTAATGTAGTAAGAGAAAGTCAAGTGAAATTGTCTCCAGTTACGTGGAAAGTACAACCAGTAAGTGACGAACTTGAGTATACGGTGTCCTTGGAGATTGGTTCCAGGATCCCAGTATATTAAAATCCATGCATACTCAATTTCTATAGTTGGCCCTCTAGAATCTCATTTAGTTAAAAACTAAATCCTCATGAAAGTGGAACCACACAATTCAAACCTAAGTTGTTCAAGGGCCAACTGTATGCCCAGTATATTCCCAAGCAATGTTTTGGAAGTGTAATCTTGCTTCTTATAGTACAATGCAAGAGGAAAGAGATAAGTTGAGAAAAGAACAGTTAAACAAAAGGAACCAGAATTTGTTTTGAAAATTCTCAGACTCTAAATGAAAAACAAGCTTAAATTTATGAGATTCACAGACAGTAATCTATATTCTAGAGAAAAAGCTGAGGTTGTAAATTGTGTAATCTTTTGTGAAAACTTCAGAAAAATTAAAAGTCATGCCATGGCCTTTTTCAAAAGATTAAAGGAGTGCCTCACGGATCTTCTTAACCATACCGATAGACCTTTGGAAGCTGATGGCTGTTGTTCCTCAGCTATTTTGGGAGGAACCAAAAGTTGAGAAGAGATAATCTCCAAAATCTTTATGGATGTGTATTTTATCTAGTAAGTAAATCTTCATAAAACTCTTGGAAGACTCACAAACATTTGAGGGACCTTGAAGTGGGAGAAGATACATTTTTCTGGAGAGAAGGACATGAATTCATGGAAACCAGAAGGTGAACTATGGAAGTGAGCCCCAACAATCCATACACTCACATAATTCCCTCTTCTTAAATGTAACTGAGAACCATGACTTGTCTCTAACCAATAGATGATAGCAAAGGTGATGGGATGTCATTTCCACAATTATGTTGTTATATAAGACTCTCTTAGCATATTAGGGGACCCTCCATTTCTGACTTTGAAGGAGTAAGCTGCCGTGTTTGATAAAGACTTATGAAAAATTGCCACATAGTAAGAAATTCTGGATTCTGGGTAGTTTCTGGGTGCTGAGAGCCATCTCCAGCCAACAGTTCACTAGGTAACATGAACCTCTATTCTACAACGACAAAAGATGGACTCTGCCAACACTCTGCCCCAACAATCTGAGGATACTTGGAAGCAGACCTTTTCCCATTCAAAACCCTGCTGTGACTGAAGCACAAGCCAACATCTGAATTGAGGCTTGCACCCTAAAGAAGAGAATCTAGCTAAACTGTGCCCAGATTTCTATCCTATAGTAACTGTGAGATAATATATCTGTCAGTATTTTAAGTCAGTAAATTTTTTGAAAATTTTGATGCAGCATAGATAGCAGGTATAGTCATGTAATAAAATTCAACCACATATGGAGAATGTGCATATTAAATGTCCTGTGATATTTTCGTATTAAGATACCAACAATTATTGATGAGAACTATCTACAACTTCAAGACTTGATTAATTAGGTAGAAATGGATCCTGAGACGCAGAAAATACTGCTCTAAGCTATTAGATAATTTAGTCAAAAATTAGCTAATTATTTTGTTTCAAACTTTATATGTATAGAAACAGGCTTAAAATATCTCACCTAATAATCATACAAAAATAGTTGGTATAAAGGAGAAATTAATTCAAGGTCATGCTTGATTTAACAGCAGAGAAAAGGCTTGAGCTAAATCTCTTAACTCCTGGTTCAGTTAGTATTCTAATACATTACACTCGTTTTACATCATTATTACTCTTTGAGTGATCATCCATTTATTCATTCATTTGTTTCCTCAACAAAATGAATGCCAATAGTGTGATAGTCGAAGTAACTTTTTAGGTAATGTGGGAAACATAATGATAATAAAAATGTATGCTATTAACAACAATACACACAAGTAAATAGTACAAAATAGGATCTGAGGTTTTTCTTTTGAGAGATACAGATAAAGAGGAATTTGGATTTACAAAAGAAAAACTCCTTTGGATGAAATGGGCATTGAAAATATACTTTAAGGCTAATGTAGCATTGTACCAAATTGTAAAGATCCAATGCATTTAGAATCAACGGGAATAGGGTATATGTTAGGACAAAATGCTCCTTTTTCCAGAAAGATGATTTGAAGATGGCTTGTTCTGCATCAAAGAGACTTAACTCAGTTTTCCCAAACTGTGGTCATGTTAGAATCACCCACATATGTTTTCATGTATTTATGTTGGGGAGCGGAGAGAGCACTTTAAGTGTCTGTGTGTTTATGCATATGTCTTGGGGGTACTGTATTAATTTTTCTCAAATTATCTATGCCATGTGCCAATGTCCCACACCATGAATTTTGTGATTCAATAGGTCTGCAATAAGCCCAACAGCTACTTCATTTGTTTATTTTAAGTCCCATAGTTGATTTTAATAAACAACATATATTGAGGACCAAAACGTTATTTTATAAGAATAAATTAAAAGTTCCCCTGCACCTCTTGTTTTACAACCCTGGTTCTTAACTTTTAATATGAATAAGAATGGCTGAGACCTTCCTAAAATGTGTATTATATTTCAGCAGGTTTGAAATGGAACCTGAGATGCTGTATTTCTGGAGCTGGACTCAACCCTTCTGAGCTCCCTTGATTTTAATATGTCTTTCTTTGCATCACAAATGGCAAGATTCCACTGATGAGATTCACCTCTTCATGATAATTCTCACTAGAAGTTAAATTTGCCACCTCTAAACAAACCCTACTGCAGGTTAGGTTTCATTTGAACAAAATTGTCTTTGAGTAAAGTATGGCACTAGAAGAGTTTTCTGGGTTTTCAGGGTGATATTCTAATACATAAAATCTATTAATACTTAGTTTTCTTATTGTTTTTCTTTTTAAACTTATAAAATAAATCCAGGAACTTCAAAGCCATGGGATTTTTTGATATATGTTTTTCAAAACATGTACTATTGAGGTGTCTCGCATATTAATTTTGTTACTAATACAATTACATTCATGTGTAATTTTTAAATTTTATATTGAGTGAATTTTTAAACAAACAAAAATATGTTGACCTATGATACCAATAGCAACGAAAACAGACACACACAAAAATCTTACAGAATGCATCTACATGAAACTGGACTCTGGATTTTAAAACAGAGTAGAGGCCAACAAATTTGAACATAGGTTTTGGAACCAGAAAGGTCTGCATTTGATCTCCAGCTATAAATTATTGACTACATGATCTTGGGATGAATGCTCACCACTTAGAGCCTAGATTTCCATAACTGTAAATAGGATATGGATATCCCTAAATAGCAAGGTTGTGCTGAGAATTAAATGTTTGTAAAACCAAGGATATGGCAAGACCTACATGTTAGGTATTATTGTTCTTAAAGTAGAAGAATTCTAAAAGTAATTTTTGTTCTAACTTCCTTCCCCTGGCC
The DNA here is from genome assembly GCF_000951035.1 of Colobus angolensis palliatus. Taxonomy (NCBI): domain Eukaryota; kingdom Metazoa; phylum Chordata; class Mammalia; order Primates; family Cercopithecidae; genus Colobus; species Colobus angolensis. The sequence goes on along the minus strand of NW_012115488.1, from coordinate 18,359,290 downwards.
CTTCACTCATTTATCAACAAGAAAAAAAGTCTGTAGTTACTTGCTATAGAGCTGCAAAGATAAAAGCTCCAGAACATTCTCCAGCACACACAGCACAGAGCTGTCCATAACCTGTCCAAGTAGCAGAACGCTTTCCTGTATTTTCTGTTTCACTTAATACAATGTCCTTGGAAAGAACTGGCATATTTTTCCCAGTCTAAAAAGTGAAAGTTAAGTTTACTTCCTAAAATTGTAGCTAAAGCAAAGCCAAACTTAAATTTATTTTTTTCTAAACTTTTCATCTGAACAGTCATATCTTATAGTTTATATGTAAATAGTATTCTTGCCATTGTAAAATTTTGTGTAAAACAATCCAAATCACAGGATAATTGTTACTTTAAGTAATATATTACTGTGGAAATGTAGTAGTTGTAAAGAGTGAAGAATACATTAGAAAGCAATTGAGTGTAATTGCATCCTTGGGATTGCTTTTTGTGCCTGCAGCTGTTTTTTTGCATGAAAAAAAAGCAAAGGTCTGAGATGGATTTTTCAGTTGCTACTGAAATTGCAGAGTTTCATGGCTGCCTTTGTTGTGCCAAGTCCGTCTAGTCCCCAGAAAAGCTCACCAGAGTCAGGCGTCAATGCAAGTGCAAAGGATCTTTATTACAGGTTCGAACCTGGAACTCTCACGCCTCCAAGAGCGGAGTAAAGCGGGAGAGCTCTAGTAGTGGGCTCAAGACAACATTATATAGTCTAGGGTAAACAGGTACAGAGTTATTATACAAATCTAATGTATGATTGGCTGACATTTGAACAAGGCGAGTTGGTTGATTATGATTGGTTCCCGCCATTTTTAATATTTCAGTTAATTTAGAAATCCTGATGACGTCTGTCAGGGGCTTGCAGGGCAAGGGTAGGGCTTGCTTTCGCAAACCCTGAGGCCGGAAAGCAGTCTTACAGAAGCAGAACAAAGGGCAGTTAATCTTTTCGCAACAGGTTTCATAACCGGTTTTGTGACATCTTGTGACTCCCCTGGATGCTACCAGCAGGAGAACAAGAACTTACAAAATCTTCAAGAATGTAAGGCACAGGTTTTAGCAGTAAGGCTTCAGTGTACACACTTTCACACACATTTTATATCCTTTCACCTTCAACTACTGAAAAACATTTAAGGATGAAAAGGCTTTGAAATATATTTTTCTCAAATACATAGATTTTACCCAGCAACAATAACACAAAGTTTAATTGTTTTCTGTTGGTTTTTCTCTCATCCCTCCGTTCCCATACTCCATATAGTTCAGGGGGGATATCAAATAGTATTCCTGAGCAGGAGTCATGGAAATGTCAACCTTCACAAATAATATTAAAAGCAGAAATATAAAAGGAGTAGTAACAAATTATATTAAATTTCAGAAGTGTGTAAAAATGATTCATATATAGATGGATCAATACAGCCTAAAAACAAAGGTTTCTACAGATTTCCTTTGGTAATGTAGCATTAATGTGGCATCTTTCTCCTAAAAGCCTGAGGCATTCTATAACCACGACTAAGTCCCAACAAGCCACTTTTGGGAAAATAGAAGAAGCTGTTAATCTGCCAAGAGCTATAAAAAGTGAGATTCTAGGCAGTTAAGCAGATTGTCTCAGGTGAGAGTAAACTAAAGCAAAAATACCCGAGGTAAGAGCAGAGCATAATTAAGCACTGGGTCCTGTATGGTCTAAACCTTTGACCCGTAGACACTGTGCTTCTGTCTAGTCATAAGGGAAAATAAGCTTAATGCCTATCAGGTTTAAATCTTTCAGAAAAATCATAATATCTCAAATCATAGTATATAATGCATAATAACAACTTTCAAAAACCTGTCCCAGAATTTATGATTCTTTGGGGAGGTGGGGAAGAGTGACTTATAATCAATCTGTCCATATAACAGAAAAAGAAATAATGAACAATTGTACTTGATAAATATTTACTCCTCCTCTCCTTTTGTAAGATATAGTGTAACATACTATCAGAAGTATGTTATTGTCACTATACTAAAGGAGTTTTACAATGGAGGACCATCATGGCCTTAACAAAGATGGCCTAACGACCTTACTATTTCCTTCTGTTTGACTAAATTCTAGACTGGCATATTCCCGACTATAAGCTCTTGACTTCCATTTTAGTTACTTTAGAGAATCTGTAACTGCAAATTCTTTCTCTGCCCCTCTGAAATGTACAGAAATCTTCTCCAAGCCTCTAGTTAGTTTCACAACCCTGTCTCAAGGACTTGGGAGCCATCTCTTCGGAATGTGATCAGTTAAGGAGATTGTGCCCTATCTTTCAGGCTGTGTGAGAGGGTAGGAGCCTAACTCCTAACTTCTATAAGCACCAACTAGTAAATACAGATGGCCTAATCCCATTGTCTAACCTCCCCACTAACTTTTTCAGCACTTTTTCACTAGCTACCCCATCAAGTGGAAACTCTTCCATGTTTTGTTTCATTGGAGTTGAGTTGAATCTCCCCTATCAAAATAATCTTGAATGAATTCTTTCCTGCCTGTTTAATTCTGTCTAGTGCATTTTTTCTTTGACAACATATGGGTTCAACAGAAATTGGACAATAGAAGAGTTCGATATTTTTGAAAGACTGAAAAGTTATCAATTGCAATAATGTGAATGAAGATGAGCAGTTACAGATTTGAGTCACAAATTGCAAATTCTATCTGTCTCTACTTAAATGTAAGGTATAATTGACAACCATGGGTTTCTATCCCATGCATCTCTTTGTGTCTGCATAGTTTGTAGACAGTTAGATGTAATCTAATTATCCTGTATTACTGTAGAATGAATCTTGAAGAAGATGAGTCTAGAACAAAACTCATGTTCAGAGAATGAAAAGAATATACAGCAAGGGAGTGGGGGCAGAAAAAAATGATGTGTCAGGAAACAGCAAACAAATTTGTGTTAAATAGAGTGTAAAGTTCAATCTGGGGAAAAGAAAGAAATAGGTTAATTAAGAAACAAATTATGTAACTATAATGCTTAGTTACAGAGAAATCTGTTAATGAGAAAGTTTAAACACATAGTCTCTCACTCTTAAATAGTCCTTTAAAATAAAGTAATTTTAATAAAAATTTGAAGATTTTAATAAAAGATTTGAAGATTAATCTTCAAAAGAAAGATTAAAAATTTGAAGATTAAAAAAGTTTGCACTATTCACAATAGCAAAGACTTGGAATCAACCCAAATGTCCATCAGTGACAGACTGGATTAAGAAAATGTGGCACATATACACCATGGAATACTATGCAGCCATAAAAAAGGATGAGTTTGCATCCTTTGTAGGGACATGGATGCAGCTGGAAACCATCATTCTTAGCAAACTATCACAAGAAGAGAAAACCAAACACCGCATGTTCTCACTCATAGGTGGGAACTGAACAATGAGATCACTTGGACTTGGGAAGGGGAACATCACACACTGGGGCCTATCATGGGGAGGGGGGAGGGGGGAGGGATTGCACTGGGGAGTTATACCTGATATAAATGATGAATTGATGGGTGCTGACGAGTTGATGGGTGCAGCACACCAACATGGCACAGGTATACATATGTAACAAACCTGCATGTTATGCACATGTACCCTAGAACTTAAAGTATAATAAAAAAAAAAAAAGTTTGAAGATTCAGACAGCCCAAATAATTTGTGTTTTAAATTTGAATTTTATAAAAGGGATTTTCTTTTTGGGCATTAAGGAAGGCTGAGAGGATTTTTCTATTCTCAATATTAAAAAATAATTTATTTATAAAAACTAAATTATTTTTAAAATGTTTTCTTAGTAGGGTCACATGTTAAAATATTTGATGTGGCTATATCATGCAATACTTTAAATACTTAGATCCATATTGATATTCTGTATCACTTCCTAAAAAGTTCCATACATTTCTTACCATCTACACAAAGCAGTATGTTTTTATTTACACCATAATTATTTTTATAGGTATGATATTTAGTATTCCCTTGTTATAATTAACCAACTCCAAATTAATAAATTTAAGGGCATTCTTTTAGTTCACATGTCATCCTTCCAATATTAGATATACTGACCACTCTCTTTTCTTCATGATATTTTCTCAGTCCTTTGCATTAAGACACTATAATAATTGTTATTTTCATCTTAAAACGTTCTCTTTTTGCCTATAAAATTACATCTATAACTTGCCATAATTTTATTCTAGATTTATCTTAGAATCTTCATCACTTTAACAGTTGTCTCTACAAGCCTAATGAAGTAAGTGTGAGTAATATCTAACATTCCCAGGAAAGATGCCTGCATAGGCCTGTGATTGTTTAACAAGGACCCAACAGCAGTTAATAGAAACTTATCTAAGGAAACTCTTGGACTTTGGGGTATAAAAATGACTCACAGTGAAGTAGGGTACCACTTATATTTAACAGACATTTAGTGGGCAACAATAATGTCTCATTTATTGGACTAGGCCATAAATACATACAAATAAATAAGACAAATGACTCACATTTCAGCAAAAAGAAAATAGGAAAGTAAGGTGATGAACTAATATTGTAGCAAACCTATCATTTGTCAAAAATTCTCCATGGTACAATAATTATTATATCTTTCTATTGTATAAAATGAATAAAATCCAAAGAAAGCAAATAATCTTCAAATTGTTCAAACTCTCTTACCTGGTATGTCACAGAACTAGAATGAGAATGTAAGTATAACTGTCACAAAGTCCAAATTCTTTCTAAATTTCCTCGCTCAAAAGAAATTAATCACAATGTTAAAACAAGAAGTCAGTCAGTAAAGATTCTGAGGGCAAAGAAGCAAGGAAGTAAAATATGTATATCATAAAAAAACAAGAAGTGTGAGTGTGTGTGTGTGTGTGTGTGTATATATATATATATATATAGAGAGAGAGAGAGAGAGAGAATCATAATGTTACACTTCATGGTAAGTCATTCTCCTACCAAACTGAATCTCTTCATATATTTTTGCTGTGGTTCAAACTGAAAACATCTAAGAAAATGTTTAGAACATAGATAAAAATTATGTATGATGTAGGGTAAATGGTGTCAGGGAAAGATGCAGGTAAGATGTTTTAATTTGAGTCTTTGGTTTGAATATGTATACATTTTAAAAAATCAAATGTATATACTATATTGTCTAATAGCATATCAGATCAAATTTCTCCCAATATATAAAATTTACTTTAAGTGGCCAGAAAAGCATAAAGATCAATGCTATTCTGGCTTAACTATTTTTGAATAAAATGAGCCTCCAATGATAAGACCATAGTTTTCCAGTTTTTATAAATGTGACATGTATGAGGGATGTGGGGAACCAGAATGGCAACATTACAACTTCTGGGTAAAGCTCTGCTGTCATATTTCAGTTCATCCTCAATTTGCAAAGGCAATGAGAAAAATTCTGAGAGTTCCTTTTCTAAGCAGTTTAGAATAATATTATTGAGTTTGGCTAACACTGTCATTTATTTAGCATCAATATTAATGATTTGGAATGGGAGTAAAATTACAGTAATGAAATTCACAGCTAATACTAAGTCTTCAGCTGTTAGAACTGCCAAAGAGAGATAAATATGTAAAATGACTTGCATTGCTTAGAAACTTGGTTTATAAATTGCAATGGGAGTTTTAACAGGCACTTAGACTTTTGGAAACAAGTAGTAGGTATTTCTAAAGAGGAATGAAACTTTGAATTGAAGAATATTATTTAAAAACCAATATCCTAACTAAAGGAAGATTAGCTCATTTCACCTGAATAATATTTTGTGGTTTTTCCAGTCTTTGTAAAGGAAGAATACATGACCCATTTAAAAGTAAGTTATTCACAGGCCAGAGTTCTGTCTCTGAAATTGACTCACCAAAATCAGCTCAGACCCTCTGAATGCCTGATTAAAAGATGACAACAACAACAACAAACATTACTAAAGAGATGAAACTTAATAATATCCCTCCAGAGCAAGTTGATCTTTCCTTTGCTGCCTCTTCTACAGTCTGTCATCAATAGTGGTGGCTGTACCCACAGTGTATTAAATCAAGCAACTTAGGAAATGTCATGGGAGCCATGTTTGTATATATAGAGCATATTTTTCATCTCAGTCACAACCAGAGGAAGATGTTTTTCATAAAAATCAGAGCAGGGTAATTCACCTTCCCCAATTATTGAGCCAAAAGTTGAGTCACAAAGGTATCAGGAACAAAGAAATGATACGGTTAGTAATAAGACTGTGTAATAGTTATTTAGCAGAGAACATTAGAGGGTAGAAATCTCTTTGAAACAGTTGATAAAGATTAAAAATAAACCCTTCAATTTAAGATAAAATAATTTTTCTGAGGTTAAGACTTGATTTAAAGAAACAAACATTTTTGTAGTTATAGGTCATCATCACTAATTTCATTATAGTACCAGCTATCATTTGCTAAGAACCAGCTATGCATCAGGCATTTCAATATTACTTTATATGTTATACCATTTTATGTAAATCTCATCCATCTATAAATTAGCCTTAGTAACATTAAACGTTCAAAGAAATGGTGGGTCAGAAGGGGATGAACAGTATAAAGCAGAATACAGTGAAGACCAGGTTTCCCTGCTGCCAAACTTGCTAGTCTTTTCATTTAGTGTAATACCTACCTAAAAAAGTTCTGCAGAATCTTTCTATAGAAATGCAGATAAAGTTATACTGGAATCAAATCACACTAACATACTTTCCAAGACCTAGTTGGCTACGAGTTTTTACCAGTGTACAAGAAGGTGGAATTGACAACATCTATCAGCATTCCACTGAACTGTTTAGTTTGTTGCATGTAAGTAAGTATAGTTAACTTTATGAAAAGTACATGTAATTTTTAGGAAAACTACATGTAATTTTATGTCTGTATTCATGCTGTATTAAGTCTGTTTTCATGCTGCTGATAAAGACATACCCAAGACCAGGAAGAAAAAGAGGTTCAATTGGACTTACATTTCCACATGGCTGGGGAGGCCTCAGAATTATGGCAGGAGGCAAAAGGCACTTCTTACATATCTACAGCAAGAGAAAATAGGGAAAATATAGAGGGAGAAACAACTGATAAAACCATCAGATCTCATGAGACTTATTCACTACCATGAGAACAGTATGGGGGAACCCTCCTCCCCCACGATGATTCAAATTATCTCCCACCAGGACTTTCCCATAAAATGTGGGAATTATGGGAGTACAATTCAAGATGAGATTTGGGTGGGGACACAGAGCAAAACCATAGCAATGTCCATTCACTTGTTTTCTCTATTTATGTTTTCTCTCTCAAGTCATGTATAAAACCCTTTCAGTACTTTCAAGTTACAATAGATGTATGGCCAGTGTCTCCAGATGACTATTGGTGACAAAATTTCTGAAACCTCAGTTCTACCTACACAAACTAGCTCTTTCTTAGTTCCTTATTAAGCAAGATCTGTGACATAATAAGGCTTCTGCTTTCTTAATGTGCTATATAAAATCAAAACAGGTAAGGTGGTATTTAAGCAAAGATAACATTATAAACAAAAGAAAATAGTCATTTTTGTTCTCCCTAAATATTTTTATAAAGAAATACTGTTTAGAGCCAAATACAAATTTATTACATTTTCCTTGTAAAAATATACTCATGTAAATATAAGTTTATATGAACACATGTATAAATCCAGTATAAAGAAAAAAGTTCTGTCTTCAAGGAGAACTACAAACTGCTGCGCAAGGAAATAAGAAAGGACACACACAAATGGAAAAATATTCCATGCTCATGGATAGGAAGAAGCAATAACATGAAAATGGCCATACTGCCCAAAGTAATTTATAGATTCAATGCTATCCCCAGAAAGCTACCACCGACTTTCTTCACAGAGTTAGGAAAAAACTACTTTACATTTCATATGGAACCAAAAAAGAGCCTTTATAGCCAAGACAATCTTAACCAAAAAGAACAAAGCTGGAGGCATCACACTACCTGACTTCAAAATATGCTACAAGGCTAGAGTAACCAAACAACATGGTACTGGTACCAAAACAGATATATAGACCAATGGAACGGAACAGAAGCCTCAGAAAAAATGCCACACACAACTACAACTACCTGATCTTTGACAAACCTGACAAAAACAAGCAACGAGGAAAGGATTTCCTATTTAATAAATGATGTTGGGAAAACTGGTTAGCCATATAGAGAAAGCTAAAACTGGACCCCTTCCTTACACTTTATACAAAAATTAACTCAAGATGGATTAAAGACTTAAATGTAAGACCTAAAACCATAAAAACCCTAGAAGAAAACATAGGTAATACCATTCAAGACATAGACATGGGCAAAGACTTCATGACTAAAACACCAAAAGTAATGGCAACAAAAGCCAAAATTGACAAATTGGATCCAATTAAATTAAAGAGCTTCTGCACAGAAAAAGAAACTATCGTCAGAGTGAACAGGCAACCTACAGAATGGGAGAAGGTTTTTGTAATCTATCCATCCGACAAAGGGCTAATATCCAGAACCTACAAAAACTCAAACAAGTTTACAAGAAAAAAAAAACAATCCCAGCAAAAAGTGGGCGAAGGATGTGAACAGACACACTTCTCAAAAGAAGACATTTATGCGGCCAAGAAACATATGAAAAAAAGCTCATTGTCACTGGTCGTTAGAGAAATGCAAATCAAAACCACGATGAGATACCATCTCATGTCAATTAGAACGATGATAATTAAAAAGTGAGAAACGGCTGGGTGTGGTAGCTCACGCCTGTAATCCTAGTACTTTGGGAGGCCAAGGCAGGTGGATTGTCTGAGCTCAGGAGTTGGAGACCAGCATGGGCAACATGGTGAAACCCCGTCTCTATGAAAATACAAAAATAAATAAATTTTAAAAATAGCCGGGCATGGCAATGTGTGCCTGTAGTACCAGCTACTCTGGAAACTGAGGCAGTAGAATTGCTTGAACCCAGTAAGCAGAGGTTGCAGTGAGCCAAGATGGTGCCACTGCACTCCAGCCTGGTGACAGAGCAAGGCTCTATCTCAAAAAAAAAAAAAAAAAAAAGTCAGGTTTTAACAGATGTGGAGAGGATGTGGAGAAATAGGAACACTTTTACACTATTGGTAGGAGTGTAAATTAGTTCAACCATTGTGGAAGACAATGTGGTGATTCCTCAAGGATCTAGAATCAGAAACACCATTTGACCTAGCAACCCCATTACTGGGTATATACCCAAAGGATTATAAATCATTCTACTATAAAGATACATGAGCATTTATGTTTATTGCAGCAGCACTGCTCACAATAGCGAAAACTTGGAACCAACCCAAATGCCCATCAATGACATTCTGGATAAAGAAAATGTGGCACATATACACCACGGAATAGTATACAGCCATAAAAAGGATGAGTTCATGTCCTTTGCAGGGACATGGATGAGGATGGAAACCATCATTCTCAGCAAACGTGTCAGTTCCTGTGTTAAGGAATGGAAAACCAAATACCGCATATTCTCACTTGTGAGAGATGGACAATGACATCACGTGGACACAGGGAGGGGAACATGACACACCAGCATCTGTCGGGGGTGGGGGGACTAGGGGAGGGATAGCATTAGGAGAAATCCCTAAAGTAGATGATGGCTTGATGGGTGCAGCAAACCACTATGGCACATGTATATCTATGTAACAAATCTGCACATTGTGCACATGTATCCCAGAACTTAAAGTGTAATAAAAAAAAGTATTGAATATATAAATGTATTAGAAACTTAAAAAGATGGAAAAAAATTCTAAGAAGTAGAAAGCAAGACTTAATTCTGATAACCATGTGTTTACACTACAATCTTCTGGTACTAGGAAATGGATAAAATTATGGGAATTGAAATAGAAAGGAGTAGTGTACAAGTTATTGTAAATGGTACAGTGGGCAAATGGTACAGTGCTATTGTTAAGAAAGGGATATTACCTTACAGGAAACTGAACAAGTCAGTTGGCTCATGTGTTAGGTATAAAAGGGAAAAAAGAGTCAGAGGAGGAGGAGAGAATGTTTCCATAAACTATGTTCAATTTTTTTAAAGAACTCTCCCTCCTCTGGTGTTATCTTCCTACTGAAACAATGTTTATTTTTTACATAGCTTTACACCCCTGTCTGCTGTCCAATATCAAGAAAACTAGTTACTTCTGAAGTTTTTATTTGTTGCACATCACATTCTTGTCACAAGCGGCCCTGATAACTCCTTTTCAAAGACTATTTGGAATCTATAAAATGATACAGTAGTATTAACAGTCAATTGCATTGCAAAATTGCAAAAAGGTCAGAGCAATGCATTCTATTACAGGTGACCGATGTCTCCCACAGAGTATATGAAGCAGAAAATTTGAATGCCTTATATTTTTGACAAAAATTCCAATAAAAATGTAAAATGATATTATATGAATTTGCTATTCAAATGGCAATAGTAATGTAAGGTAATAAGAAATAGGTATAATAATTCTAATTTCAAGGAATCTTTTTTTCAGGCATATAATGGGATAAATCAACCTGCTGACATGGCCTAATACAATGAAAATATAAAATTCTCAAGAAGCATAGTAAGAAGCTACATTTTAAAATCTGAAATTGTGGACTCCTGGAACTCATTCTAGGATAAATTTAAATTGTTACTGCTAGGATCTCATAGTTTATAATTTTAATAACTTTATCTAGATTTTTATCATGCATATTGAAGTATGAGAACCATGACTTCCCAGGGTAAAAATAAAAACTCTCAAGTGTAATAAAATTAAATTTACTGTTTATGTATAAAACATAGGATTTCCTCCCCTCCCCCTCAAAGGCCATTTATTTTTTTACTAAATTCTTATCATGCTAGTTTATATTTCTTTTCAGTACATTTTGGGTATCTGCATATCATATTCTTTGTTCTAAAAATAACTAACAAATAACAGAAGCAGCCAAAAATTAAGCACTTAATTGGACATAGAGTACTTTTTTATATTTTCAGAGAAAATTATTTAAACAGTTCCTGACATCAAAGAGGTAGCACAGACATGGGAAAACATTTATAAGATATACCAACAGTGAAACAAACTCATACATCAAGAACTGAATAAAATGTAAGATACTCTATGTACATAATTTCGGGTGAATAAATTTAAGATGTGTTTCAAAGACAAATATTACTCTCCATTACTACAGGAGAGATACAGGCATAATACAAGGAAATCTCATTATCTTTATTAGTTAGGATGACTATAAGCTTATATTAATTTGAATAGTCTAGGAAGATTTAGTGGACACAATGACATTTCAGAAGCTGTTTTAATTACTTAATGTTTTGCATGTTAGAATATAAGGGTATACCAAGATAAACTGTGGTTTGCAAAAGAATGAAAATATTGACAATTTTTATGGGGTACAACATCATTAAAATTTAAATTAAATTGATATTCATATCCAGAAGAATGAAACTAGGCCCATATCTCTTGTAAAACTACTAGAAGAAAACAGAGGAAATGCTTCAAGACATTGGTTTGGAAAAAGATTTCATGAATAAGACCTTAAAAGCCCAGGCAACAAAGGCAAAATGGGAGAACTGAAGAAAGTATTTGCAAACTGTTCATCCAACAGGGTATTAATATCCAGAATATACAAGGTACTCAAACAACTCAACAGCAAAAACCAAATGATCCCATTTTAAAGTGGGCAAATGATCTGTACAAATATTTCTTGAAAGATGACATACAAATGGCCAACAGTGTATGAAAAAATGCTCACCATCACTAATTGTCAATAACTTGAAAATCAAAACCAAATGAGCTATCATCTCACCCCAGTTACAATGACTATTACCTAAAGGACAAAAAAAAAAAAAAAAAAAAAAAAAAAAACAAGTGCTGGTGAGGATGCAAATAAAGAAACTCTTATACATTGTTGGTGATAATGAAAACCAGCACAGCCATTATGGAGAAGAGTATGAAAGTTAGTCAAAAAAACTGAAAATAGAGAAGTCCTAGCCAGAGCAATAAAGAAAGAGAAACAAAAGTCATCCACATAGAAAAAGAGAAAGTCAAACTACTTCCTCTCTTGTAGATGATATGATTCTATACCTAGAAAACCCCATAGTCTCTGCAGAAAGACTCCTGGATCTGATAACTTCAGTAAAGTTTCAGCATACAAAATCAATCTAAAACCAGTCAGTAGCATTTCTATACACCAATAACATCCAAGCTGACAGCCAAATCAAGAACACAATCTCATTCACAATCGTCACAAAGTGAATGAAGTACTTAGGAATATGACTAATTAAAGAGATGAATGACATCTAAAATGAGAATTACACTGCTGAAAGGAATCAGAAATGATGCAAAGAAATAAAAGAACATTTCATGCTCATGAATAGGAAAAATCAATATTGTTAAAATGTCCACATTGCCCAAAGCAATTTACAGATTGTATGCCATTCTTATCAAACTACCAATGAAATTTTTCACAGAATTAGCAAAAAAGTATCTTAGAATTCATATGAAGCCAAAAACGAGCCCAGATAGCCAAGACAATTCTAAACAAAAAGAACAAAGTTGAAATCATTACACTACCTGATTTCAGACTGTACTACAAGGCTACAGTAACAAAAACAGCATGGTATTCATACAAAAATGGACACACAGACCAATGGAATTGGTTAGAGACTCCAGAAATAAAGCCACACACCTACAATCACCCTGTCTTTGACAAAGCAGACATAAAAAGCAATGGGAAAAGGACTTTCTATTCAATAAATGGTCCTGGGATAACTGGCTAGCCATATACAGAAGATGAAAACTGAATCCCTTTGTATTACCATATGCAAAAACCAACTCAAGATGGATTAAAGACATAAATGTAAAACCTAAAACTATAAAAGCCTGGGAAGATAACCTAGGAAATATCATTCTGGCCATAAGTCCTGGCAAAGATTTCATGACAAAGACTCCAAAAGCAATTGCAACGAAAACAAAAATTGATCATTAGGACCTAACTAAACTAAAGAGCTTCTACATGGCAAAAGAAACTATTAATAGAGTAAACAGACAACCTACAGAATGTGAGAAAATATTTTCAAACAACAAAGTTCTAATATCCAGAATCTATAAGGAACTTAAACAGCCAACAGATAAACACACAACCTCGTTAAAAAATGGGAAAAGAACAAGAACAGACACTTCTCAAAAGAAGACATACACACAGTCAAAAAGCATATAAAAATGCTCAATATTTGTAATCATCAGAGAAATGCAAATCAAAACCACAACGAGATACCATCTCATACAGTCATAACTGTTATTACTAAAAAATTAAAAAATAAGAGACACTAGAAAGGTTAGGGAGAAAAGGGAAGGCTCATATGCTGTTGGTGAGAATGTAAATTAATTAAGCAACTGTGAAAACAGTCTGAAGATTTCTCAAAGAACTTAAAATAGTACTACCATTCTAACCAACATCCCCATTACTGTATATAATACCCAAAGGTATACAAATCATTCTACCATTATAAAGACACATGCACATGTATATTTATCACAGCACTATTCACAATAATAAAGACATGAAATCAACCTAAATGCCCATCAATGGTGGACTGGATATTGAAAATGTAGTACATACACACCATGGAATACTACACAACCCTAAAGGAGAATGAGATCATGTACCTTGCAGCAGCATGGATGGAGCCGGAGGTCATTATCCCAAGTAAACTAACCAGGAAAAGAAAACCAAAGATCACATGTTCTCACTTATAAGTGGGAGCTAAACGTTGAGTACACAAGGACACAAAGAAGAAAACAATAGGCGCTGTGGTCTGCTTGAGGTTGGAGGGTGAAAGAAGGATGATAAAAATGTCAATCTCACAGAAGTAGAGAGTAGAGCAGTAGTTACTAAAGGCTGGGAAAAGTGTGAGTGGTAGGAATAGGACAGATATAACTTTGGCTAAAGAATACAAAATTACAGCTAGATAGGAGGCATAAGTTCTGGTGTTCTATAGCACTTTAGCCTAACTAGAGTTAACAATAATTTATTATCTATTTTCAAACAGCTAGAAGAGAGAATTTTGAATATTCCTAATACAAGAAATGATAAAGGTTTGAGGGGATGGATATGCTAATTACACTGATCTCAGCACTATAAAATGTAGGCATTAAAATATCACATTATAGTCCATAAATATGTACAATTAATATGCAACAATTTAAAAAATGCTGACAGTTTAAATGAGCCACACCCAAGGAGACAAATTCCAGGTAAACAAAATAAATTGGGAGAGATGGTGACTGGAAAAAGAAAAAGTATTTTGATCTTCCTGGTGATAGGCTTTAGGGAATAATGAGAATATTGCAGACTTGGTGTTCAATGCAATGGAAAATTGATAAAGGACTTCAGGTAGGGAAAGATGGGTCAGTGTGACAGATGAAGAATGCAGCTTTGACAATAATAGCTAGACAGATGAAATGTACTCTATCCTGAAAATGGAAACTCAAGTGAAAATGAAGTACTAGCAGCCGAGCTAAAGATAATTGAGTCTATTTTCTAGTAAGAAAAAAACACAGAGGAAAGTGAAAGAACAGGGACTAAAAAGTAGAAAGCAGCTGTAATGTTTTCTCAGGGAACTGGCAAAAATCAGTTGATCAAAAGATATTTATTGAATGAACGAATTAGTAATTTATTGCATGACAATAAGTTTAGTTCAATGAATATATAGTGCACACAATGTGTTAGGAATTCAGCTTTGTGCTAGAGACAGGCAGTAAAAATGATGTCAAAATTTCCTTATCTGCCACATAAGAAAGATGATGACATTGCCAACTGCAAATAGAAATCTACATTTTAATGTTTATGCATTGAATTGTGGTTTTACTGTGACTTAATCTTAATGTCATCAACTGCTCAGAAAATATTTGTTGTTGACTACCAAAAAGAAAACATTTTAAGTACAATTTCAAACCCTTTGAGCTTGCTACCAAATTGAATGTTAAAGTCAATAGAATTTGCATTTATGAAGATTCATATGCATAGAAGTGACTTTTTCACAATATTTCTATCTCAACCTCTGAAAAATGAGAAAAATGAGACATTAAACTGAGTCTTGCAGCTCACCTCCTCTGTCATTTATGACACTTGATTCCATATCCTGCAAAATTAGAGTACAATGTCAGAAAGCATTGGGTTGATGTTTGAAGAAAATAATAAATGTTGCTCTTATTCACATACAAATGTCAGCACCAAATAATACAGCAATGCTTTGTATATTCTCTACCCACAACTTCTGTGAACCAGGAAAAAAATAGGAATGAAAGATTTTTTTTGCATTAGTTTCAGTCACTGTTTAAGGCCTGTTTATAATAGTAATGTTGTCTTCCTTGGAATATTATAAAGTATTTTCAGGTCTAAAATGAGTTATTCAAAAGAAACTAAATCCCTTAGAAGCTGTTTGAACTGTTTGTGGAAAATGACTTTCTAGTCTTATCGTATTAGAAAATAAAAATTACTATCTCTAATATTGTATCTCCCACTTTTCTCTCTGAAACAGTCCTTTTAAAGGGTACTTCATAGTGGATCTTGTCAAAACTAAAGGGTCATAACTTTATTCACTATTTATAAGCCCCCACAGTCCTGGCACAGACCTGGGTCAATAGATAATAAAATTTTAAAAACAATCATACTGCATCCATTCTAGCATGCACTTTTTCACACTTTGAAATCTCTGAATTCATGAATGGAAGTGTTTTTGCCTTGTTAGTTGTTCACCAAATACAGTCTGTCATAGATTTGAGGAAATACAGTAAGACTGATAATATCTGGCAATAAATCCCCAACGTATCTTGGAATGTGTGACCCAAAGAAGAATTTTAATACAGAATACCAAAAAATGAATAAATTCTGATGAGAATCATGAAGTTATTATACAGGATTGTCAACCATATGATCAGTGGTGCAATCATTCCTCAGTGAGCTATGTGCTTGCCCAGTAATGTTTAAAATGGTTCTTTTCACCTCTACTTGGATGCACACTTTAATACCCAAGAGACAGGTATAGCTGCGCAAGTAATTAAACAGTTTGTTCCATTTAATGTTTGAGAAGAAAAAAATAAATGCCTGACAGTGTGAAGGTAGAAACCTTAATTACTATTTCAAGAACCACTGCAAATCACTTGTGTGACCATTCTATCTTAATTATATAGCAGAATGAAATGGTACCACTGCCCAAGATGGAATGCTTGCTGTAAAACCTGCCAGAGAAGGAGATGAAATATTGAAGTGAGAACCACATTAATGGATAAAACATTAAGGTGGGACTCCAGAAACCATTTCTGTTTAATGTATCTTCATTATTTCCTCACACAACCAACACTTCTTCAGCTGTAAAATGGACATAATTATGTTTTCAATCTCTGTAAAATAACATGTAAATAAAACAATCAAAATGTATAGCAATTTTTGCTACTTGGAAGGAAAAGTTTATTGCAATACAAATAAAAGGGGAAAATTCAGTATAAATAGCTCAAAATTACTATTTACAATTTGATTTGTGAATTTCTGAAGCTACGAGTTATGCTAAGTGAATTTTTTGCAATCAACCAATATTTGTCATTTTAAAGGTTTAATTTTCTACAAATTTGGAGGATTGTGGTTTTTATTACTCTCCTCCTAAAAATTCTGACTTTCCCACCTAATGCACTTGATGAGCTGCTCACAGACCCGTAAAGCAGGCGGCCACCAGATGCAGTGCACCTCTAGGAAATATAATTGGTGCTTGGCAAATTTGTTTAGGCAGGTGGTCTATGAACACAGATGGCCTACTAAGCAAGTTTCATTGTGTTTCTGATTTCAGGAGATACCAGCAAAAAAAAAAAATACAGGGAAAATATTCAATATGATTTTATTCCAGGGGAGGTGAAATAGAAGGATTATTATGTAAACAATTTTAAAAATCACAAGAATAGATTGTTTGTGGGAGGTGGATTGGACCAGGGATTCAGAGACGTGGATGAGGGTCTTGACTCTGTGACCTCAGGTGGGTTACAAACTACCAAAGCATCTGGTCTTTATCATTTCAGAACTAGAGACAACCCCAGCGATTGCTTTGTTCAACTCCTTCATCTTCAAGATGTAAAATCCTAGTCTGAGAGTGAGTACGGGACTTTCTGACAGTCCCACAGCCTGGCAGGGGCATAAACAATGTGGAAACTCACTCCAGAAGTCTTGCCACTGTAGCATACTACCCCTCCTAACTTGAAAAAGGAATTGACAATTTGAATTATTAATATAGACAGTTTGATGATCTCTGGAATCCCTTCCAGCTCTAAAATCGCATGTTTCCACATTAAAGCATACTAAAGATGTGAGAAGTCTTAAGCATTTCCATAGAAAACAAGCAATGTTAAGCTATTTAACTAAACTAACAAAATAGAAAAGTTGAATGTAAATCAAAAATGGAAAAGAAGGCACTATGTGTTCTCATATCTCAAACTTCAGTGTCAAACTTTAACATTTAACCTAAGGCATTATGTCCAGGATGATGTTTTTTATTTACTATTTCCATTTACAAAAACTACTCTGTTTCAAACTTCCAGGCATCTGCAATAAAATCACATTAAGCTAAGTAATAAAATGCCATTATTAGAGTGACAAGAATCTTCACTACCTGAAGTTATAATGCTTGCTCCCCTACCAACGGGAATGTTGTGAGGATTAATGAGATATTTAGAAAGCATTTTATGCATACAGAGAAAAGAGCCTCATAAATGCAAAGGAGGAATGACAGTAGTTTATCTCGCCTATCAATGGAGGAAGAGCTGTTCAAACAGATGGACCTGCAGTAGTGCCTTGAAATTGAGAAAACACTACCTATGTTAGAGGATGCTTAAGATAAAAGGCTTCTTGAGGGGGAAAAAAAAACTACTTCTGAAGCTACAGGCATTTTAATCTTCAAGCATCTCTTTAGTCCTAGTTTGCCAGAGACTGTGCTGTTTCTTGGGATGTGGGATTTGCAGTGCAAAAACTCGGACAGTTCCCAGGAAAGCAGGACAGTTGGCCACCTATTTGTAGGAGCTGTCTCTTAAATAGTTTCTATTTTTTAATATTGCACTGGCAACCTCACTTTTTAATATTTGAACTCAAGCTGTGAATTACTTAATGCATCAAAGTAATGGCATGTTTTAGGAAAATGTGTAGGACCAACCATTTAAAGTATAAGAGTGAGTTTAATTCTTGTTTTCTGAGACCAACACTTTGGAGATATCAGGTGGACAAGTAAACTGAAATAACATTTCAGTCCAAATTCTGCCATCTGATGATCACTGATAACTTAACCTCTCAGTGCATCTCTGATCTGCCTAGTATAAGATGCTGACATCAGTCTACAGCATGGATCCCCAATCCCTGGGCCACGGATCAGTATTGGTCTGTGTCCTATTAGGAACGGGGCCACACAGCAGGAAGTGAGCCACAGGCTGTGAGCAAAGTTTCATCTGCATTTACAGCCACTCCCCATCACTCACATTACCGCCTAAACTCTGCCTCCTGTCAGATCAGTGGTGGCATTAGATTCTCATGGAAGCACAAACCCTATGTAAATTGTGCTCGTGAGGGATCTGAGTAGTACACCCCTTATGAGAATCTAATGCCTGGTGATCTGTCACTGTCTCTCTCATCTCCCCAAGATGGGACCACCTAGTTGCAGGAAAACAAACTCAGGGTTCCCACTGATTCTACATTACGGTGAGTTGTATAATTATTTCATTGTATTATATTTTACAATGTAATATTAATAAATATAAAGTGCACAATAAATGCAATGTGCCTGAATCATCCCCAAAACATCCCTTCCTGCTGTAGTCCATGGAAAAATTGTCTTCCACCAAACCTGTCCCTGGTGCCAAGCAACCCAGTATCCCACAGCAGTGCTGCTGTGATTTCCCACTGCACCTCTGCTCCTCAAGGTCTGACAACAGGAGGAACTTTCCAAGGGAGTACAGCTCTTCAAGGTCACCATAAATTGCCTAATAATGAGGGGGCTCCATTGTTCTCTCTAAAATGTGGCTGGATAGACCCATTTCCAGAATGTGTCCTATTTGTTGAGCCCTGTTCTCAACACTTTGGAAATGTCAAAGTGATTTTTCTTGTATCAGGGGACTCTTTTTGATCTTCCTCTTTCCTTCTTTTCACTTCTCTTAATTCTCTCCTTTACTTTCTACAAAACCTTGATGTTTAAATAACTTTGCAAAGACATATGACAGGTAAGAAGGAAATAAAATATGTTGTTCAATATCTTATTTTAAGAAGAAAATATTCCTGCCATTGGGAAGTTTCTAATCCTGGGAGTACTAAGGAGAAGGCTTGGGAAAGAAACAGGATACCATAAGGGCGTCACAAAAACAAATGTCATACAACTTAAAGTATAACTCTATTGTGGTAACCTGTGTTAGCTTTTATTTTTCTTTCTTTTTTTCAATATAGTATAACATCAAAGAAAGAAATGGCCCAGAGTATTCTTACCCTTTAGCAGATGCCAGGAACACAATGAAACTAAATAGTAGAAATAATGTGCATTTATCCATTATCCTGTGAATAACACTTTTCCTATTATAACACTGTAAAATAAATACACTGTTTTATTAATTCAGATTTGTCAGATCAATTTGAGAAACCACACATTATCAGAAAGAGTGGAAATTAGCCTCAAAGTTATACTCCATGGTACCCTTGCTCTGCACCAATTGATCATAAACAGAAAAAATAAATAAATAAAAGGCATTCACCCAGCTACCTGATCCTCATTTTAGCATACTTACTGTCTAAATAGAGTTATAGCTGCTTTCCTGCTTCTAGTCCCCCATTGATTAATGCCTATTTGACTATGTTGCTATTTTTTATTTAAATGTTGCTATTTTTTATTGAAATTTCAAGGCATTTTCAGAAAGTGCCTTGAAAAACAGCCACTATCTGAAACCATCAAGTCAGGACCCCCAAATTTTCATGGGTTTTTTCAGCCCCCTGCACATGGATAATTTTGCACTCTTCCTGATTATTTGATCATATGAAAACTGGCCTTAATGTCTTCCTGCAGATTATAATTGCAACCCGAGATAAAAATTACAGCTGGATACATGAAAGCAATAACTTTTTGAAAACTGAAATAGCAACTCCATATTTTAACCATGAACATAAGTAAAGAACATGCAGAATATTTTTTCAACATGTAAATAAAAAATAAAATATACATTTGTAGTGTGAGAATTTCTTTAAAAAAACAATGCTTCAATTTTAGACATCAAAGATATCAGAGATAATTTAAGTTTAGCCATTTTTATTTGTAATTCTGTGTTCATAAGAGCTTGATGCTAACAATAAGTATTTTGGGGCCACCTACTCTATTCAAGAGAACGACAAAATGAAAAGTCATGCTTGAGAAGCTGACAGCCTAGCAGAAACACAACACAAGGATATGAGCCTCTAGCAGAGCTCTAATCCATGCAAGAATACACCACAGTGGATCAGAGAAACATGTGGTAGGAATTATAAGAGCTCGAAAAGGGGATGGATTTCATCCAGAGAGAAAAAGGACAGGAAATGGTGAAGGAGAATCACTTGGCAGGCATAGACTTTAGGGAACAGGTAAAACTTGTGTAAATAAAAGATAAGGCCTTTTTTCTTATTTTCTTTATTATCATTGTCAATAATAACATGATATCTTACTATTCATTTTGAATGGTAACCATGACAAATCAAAGAACATGATCTCTTAAATATGTTTATCTACTTAACATATTTTCATTAATTAGGTATTGTTGCTGGTTTAGACTCTCTGTGGTCAGATTATGGATTTTTTTCACTTATTAGCTGTGCAGCTCTGAGCATGTGACTTATGTGATTGGTGTCTCAGTTCCTTTAGTTGTAAAATAAGCATAATTTCCATTTCTATTTCATAGGATTTTTATGAAGATTGCGATAAAACATGCCAAAAGCTCATGGTGAGCCTGAAACGTAGTAAGCAATTTATCCATATTGGTCATTCTGAACTCTGGCAGGAGGAGCAGCATGAGAAAAAAATCACAGAAGCAGTAACTTTAAAACGTGCTTAAACTCAAGGGCTACTTTCAATATTGGACATGAAAATCATAGAGAAATTACTAAGGGTTGTCAACCTGGAAATATGGTTTAAGTCATATGGTGAAAGACCACAGATGCTGAAATAGGGAGCTTGTTTTCAAGGAATTGAAGTGACAAACTACAAATGTAAGCTGTTGGATAAAATAAAGAGGAAAAGCTATGTACTTATTGTAGATGCCTACTAAGAAAGTTATAAAGGCCAGTTAGAACAAGAGAGGACCAGTCAAGCTACAGTGAAGGCTTGCATCTTTATCATTTTGCAACTAACTAAAAATAGGGGCCAAGGAGTTGGAAGATTCAGAAGGGACTTGAAGTTTCAAAGCTAACATTACTATGAGAATGAAGACATTTTATGTAATAACACAAACATAATGGGGAGGGGATTCTGAGATTGGTAAGGGAAGACAGAAGGGGCAGAATGCATTCCAAAATTACAGTTCACCTTCTACAATACACCTTTGGCCTCTTTACTCAGCCAAAACATTCAAGAAAAGAGAAGCTGATGTAGTCTAACAAAGTTGTCTCTACACACAGAGATAGTACAAAATATTGTTAAGTATAGAGAAAATAAAATATAAAATTACAATATTCCCTTTTAAGAAGTATCAGATATAGTAATAGAATAATTTTATTGTAGTTTTTTATTATAGTTTTATTTAATTGAATTTGATTATATATAGCTATGAAAATAAAATTAACCTTACCTAGGTATTATAAATATGAAATTTCACCAACTTCCTTGTTCTTATCAATGTCAGAGAATTCCAAGAGAATCAGTGTAATGAGTATGTGTATTTTGTATGTATATATGGTTTTCAATCCCTCTTAGAGGAGAAAATACAGAAACTAAATATTTTACTTCATTTCAAATACTGTAATTCAAATCCCTCTTGGTAGCTGGGGGTATACTCTTGAGGTTTTAATTCTTGCAGCTAGTGAGATGTTCCCTTCTGGGCACATTTATTTTCGTCTTTTTTCCCTCTACTCTAGGCTTTTCACAATAGGTATATCAACCAGGCTTCTTTATTGGAAGATACACAAGCAATTCTAGTTTAAGAATCATGTTAAGGATACAAGGTATGTGGCAGAATTGAATAGTCAGTGAACAGGTTCAGGAACTGGGTGGCAACAAAGGTGGTGATGGGAGGGTGGTAACTAGGCAGCAGAAAGTACATCCCTAATTCTTACTAAGAGAAGAGTCATTCTAGGATCCTGCATTGGGCATCACCACTGAACTCTACTGCTCTGCATACTGCACCATGATCCTAAGTTCTTTTTTTAAATTTATTTCAATAGGTTTTTTGGGGAACAGGTGGTATTTAATTACACGAATAAGTTCTTTAGTGGTGATTTCTAAGATTTTGGTGCATCATCACCCAAGAAGTGTATAAGGTATCCACGAAGTAGTCTTTTATCCCTCCCCACCCCAACCCTTTCCTTTGAGGCCCAAAGTCCATTGTATCATTCTTGAACCTTTCTGTCCTCATAACTTAGCTCCCAATTATGAATGAGAACATATGATGTTTGGTTTTTCATTCCTGAGTTACTTAGAATAATAGGCTTCAATACCGTCCAGGTTGCTGCAAATGCTATTATTTCATTCTTTTTATACTTCAATAGTATTTCGTGGTATATACATACCACATTTTCTTTATCCACTCATTGACTGATGGGCACTTGGGCTGGTCCCATATTTTTGCAATTGCAAATTGTGCTGCCATAAACATGTGTGTGCAACTATATTTTTCATATAATGACTTCTTTACTTCTGGGTAGATACCAAGGAGTGGGATTGCTGGATCAAATGATAGATCTAGTTTTAGTTCATTAAGGAATCTCCACACTGTTTCCCACAGTGGTTGTACCAGTTTACTTTCCCACCAAGTGAAAAAGTGTTCCCTTTTCACCACATCCACGCCAACATCTATTTTTTTTTTATTTTTCTATTATGGCCATTCTTGCAGGAGTGAGATGGTACCCCGTTGTGGTTTTGATTTGTATTTCCCTTATAATTAGTGACATTGAACATTTTTCCATATGTTTGTTAGCCATTTGTATATCTTCTTTTGAGAATTGCCTATTCACATCCTTAGCTCACTTCTTGATGAGATTTTTGGGGGGTTTTGTTAATTTGTTTGAGGTCCTTGTAGATTCTAGATATTAGTCCTTTCTCGATGTACAGATTTTGAAGATTTTCTACAACTTTGTGGGTTGTCTGTTAACTCTACTCATTAACTCTTTTGCAGATGCTTTTTAGCTTAATTCAGTCCCATCTATTTACTTTTTTGTTGCATTTGCTTTGAGGTTCTTGGTCCTGAAGTCTTTGCCTAAGCCAATGTCTAGAAGGGATTTTCAGAAGTTATCTTTTGAATGTTTATGGTTTCAGGTCTTAGATTCAAGTCTGTGATCCATCTTGAGTTGATTTTGTATATGGTGAGAGATGAGGATCCAGTTTCATTCCTTTACATGTGGCTTGCCAAGTACCCCAGCACCATTTGTTGAATAGCGTGTCCTTTCCCCACTTTATGTTTTGGTTTGCTTTGTTGAAGATCAGTTGGATATAAGTATTTGGCTTTATTTCCGGGTTCTCTATTCTGTTCCATTGGTCTATATGCCTATTTTTACACCACTACCGTGTTTTTTTGGTGACTGTAGTACAGTTTGAAGTTGGGTAATGTGATGTCTCTAGATTTGTTCTTTTTGCTTAGTCTCACTTTGGCTACCTGGGCCCCTTCTTTGATTCCATATGAATTTTAGGATTGTTTTTTCTAGTTCTGTGAAGAATGATGGTGGTATTTTGAGGGAAACTGCATTAAGTTTGTAGATTGCTTTTGGCGTTATGACCATTTTAACAATATTGATTCTACCCATCCACGAGCATGGGATGTGTTTCCATTTTTTTGTGTGTCACCTATGATTTCTTTCAGCAGGTTTGTAGTTTTCCTTGTAGATGTCTTTCAACTCCTTAGTTAGGTATAATGAGAGGATGGCACAGCCACATAAGTATCACCTGTCTCACCTTAGCTGTTGGCAGCAAAAAAGAAGTTTGAGTCCTTTTTGACCAGTTGTTTTTATGAGTTGGTTTCTACTAGGCTAGTCTTTATGCTAAAATATTAGTCCTAGGATTTTCCATCAATATCTAGGTGAGCATCCACTCCTATCCTAGTTAAAAAATATATATAGAAGTTTGTGTGGAAACACAATCTGGAGACAAGTAGGCACATACTGATTACATACTAGATTCTGAAACCCTTGAAGACAATGACCTGGTTTGCCTATCTTGCCTGGCACTTAGAAGATATTTTATAATCACTATTATTACATGTTTGCATGTATGTAGACATAAATGTACAGATGTAAATATTGACACATAATTTTAATCAACCACACAGTCAATTCAGCAATTTCAAATAGAAAAGCTTAGCATGTCATAATTAAATGACAATACCCTGCTTGTAGTATCCATAAAGTAACACAAATTAAGTATGGACTAAAGTAACCAAAATAATTCTTTTTTTTAATTATACTTTAAGTTCTAGGGTACATGTGCACAACATGCAGATTTGTTATGTATGTATACATGTGCCATGTTGGTGTGCTGCACCCATTAACTCATCATTTACCTTAGGTATATCTCCCAAGGCTATCCCTCCCCACTCCCCCCAACCCACGACAGGCCCTGGTGTGTGATGTTCCCCTTCCTGTGTCCAAGTGTTCTTATTTTTCAATTTCCACCTATGAGTGAAAACATGGGGTGTTTGGGTTTTTGTCTTTGCGATAGTTTGCTGAGAATGATGGATTCCAGCTTCATCCATGTCCCTACAAAGGACATGAACTCATCTTTTTTATGGCTGCACAATATTCCACGGTGTATATGTGCCACATTTTTCTTAATCCAGTCTATCATTGATGG
>NW_012115488.1:18331460-18331909 GCF_000951035.1 Colobus angolensis palliatus | reverse complement strand
GAAGGGATCCAGTTTCAGCTTTCTACATATGGCTATCCAGTTTTCCCAGCACCATTTATTAAACAGGGAATCCTTTCCCTGTTTCTTGTGTGTGTCAGGTTTGTCAAGGATCAGATGGTTGTAGATGTGTGGTATTATTTCTGAGGGCTCTGTTCTGTTCCATTGTTCTATATCTCTGTTTTGATACAGTACATGTGGCTTTGGTTACTGTAGCCTTGTAGTATAGTTTGAAGTCAAGTAGCATGATGCCTCTAGCTTTGTTCTTCTGACTTAGGATTGTCTTGGCAATGCGCGCTGTTTTTTGGTTCCATATGAACTTTAAAGTAGTTTTTTCCAATTCTACAAAGAAAGTCATTGGTAGCTTGATGGGGATGGCATTGAATCTATAAATTACCTTGGGCAGTATGGCCGTTTTCACGATATTGATTCTTCCTATCCATGAGCATGGA
>NW_012115488.1:18300669-18331120 GCF_000951035.1 Colobus angolensis palliatus | reverse complement strand
AACATGTGGTTTTTGTCTTTGGTTCTGTTTATATGCTGGATTACGTTTATTGATTTGCATATGTTCAACCAGCCGTGGATCCCAGGGATGAAGCCCACTTGATCATGTTGCATAAGCTTTTTGATGTGCTGCTCGGTTCGGTTTGCCAGTATTTTATTGAGGATTTTTGCATCGATGTTTATCAGAGATATTGATCTAAAATCCTCTTTTGTTGTGTCCCTGCCAGGCTTTGGGATCAGGATGATGTTGGCCTCATAAAATGAGTTAGGGAGGATTCCCTCTTTTTCTGTTGATTGGAATAGTTTCAGAAGGAATGGTACCAGCTCCTCCTTGTACCTCTGGTAGAATTCAGCTGTGAATCCGTCCGGTCCTGGACTTTTTTTGGTTGGTATGCTATTAATTATTGCCTCAATTTGTGAGCCTATTATTGGTCTAGTCAGGGATTCAACTTCTCCAAAGAGTCTGTGAAGTATTACTTACTCTAAAATTCGTTCTGTTCTAAAGTCAAGGTGGTTTACATAACTACCCACCATTGCTGAAAAGAAAGGAATGATATCCATTTCCAGGCAGCTGCAACAGGCATTTTTTGCAAGGTGGGCATGGAGAGAACTTTAACTCATTTGGTTGTGGTGTTGCAAGTATATTGGGAGCATTAATAATGGCATTAGTAGAACTAAAGAAATCACAACATTTTCCAATTATATTTTTACAGCACCTACTTATAACCATCCCTAATAATTTTAAGAAAAAAAGAGATTATAGTCTTTAAAATGTGTAAGCACTGTTTTACATAAAATTATGCTTGTTTATTTACGGTAGGATATTTTTAGAGTCCTTAAGACGGTTTAATTCATCATTGGTCTCCTAAAGTAAGACAAACTATCTCATTGTTTCCAAATTTAACAGAAGGATTCTGATGTTTTATTGAACAAAGTTTGGGAAATGTTTCTCTGTACTTTGAAGATGAAAGTTTGGGGAACTGCAATGATTCAGAAGTCTATATAATTACCATGTGAATCTTAAAGTAAAATAAATTTTGTATTTCACAATGAACCATATTGAGATAAATGAATACTTAAAAGAGAAGTGCTTCAGAATGAGATAATAAAAGGAGAGTCTCCACATTACCCATACAGAATGAGGACCAAGACACTTTTCTTACAAATGTCTTTAAGAAAAAGAAATTAAAATAAGACCAGAAACTTACTGTACAAAGATCTACATAGAAACTCAGATTGATTTCAGTGTGTTTGTATATGTATTTTTCAATTTAATAAACAGAAAGTGGATGTTTCTATAGTATGTGTTCAGTCATCTTTTTAAAAATATTGAGTTAGACCCTCTGGTTTTTGCTCAAGTGACTTGGCCACAAATGGGCATATCAACTAATATTAAAATGACCGTGAAATTTTTTGTCTAGGAGTGTACAAACCAGGTAACAGCACCAACTATGAAAGGATTCCTGGACGAATCCTTTTCTGTTTGAGTGAATTACATGGCACAGTATGATTTAAATGAAAATAAAAATCATCCAAGTGAATTTTGAGTAATTATAGTGAAAAAAAAACAGGATGTCAGGTAAAAAATTTCACTTTTTAACAATAGAGAACATGTTTTTAAACATATATAAATATTATTGCTATGTCATTTTATCTTAACACAAAACAAATGCTTATTAGGTTTATATTTGAATATATTTATTTTTTCATTTAATTTTTTTTATTTCAATAGTGTTAGGGGACCATGTGTTCTTTGAGGCTGACCACTGTATCCCAACACTTTGGGAGGCATAGATGGGAGGATCAATTTAGCCCAGGAGTTTGAGACCATCCCTGGCAACATAGCGAGACTCCATCTGTACAAAAAATTTAAAAATTAGGTGGGCCTGGTGATGTGTGCCTGTATCCCCAGTTACTTGGGAGGCTATGGTGGGAGGATTGCTTGAGCCTGGGAGGTTGAGACTGCAGTGGAGCCATGGTCACACCACAGCATGCCAGCCTGTGCAACAGAGTAAGACTCTGTCTCAAGAAAAAAAAAAAAAGTGGTTTCTGATTACATGGATAAATTCTGTAACAGTGAAATCTGGGCTTCTATTGTACCTATCAACCAATACTGTACATTGTACCCAACAGCTAATATTTCATCCCTCACCTCCATTGCATTCTCCTCCTTTCTGAGTTTTCAATGTCCATTTCACCACTCTGTATGCCTCTGCGTACCCACAGCTTAGCTCTCACTTATAAGTGAGAGTATGGGGTATCTGTTTTTTCATTCCTGAGTTACTTCACCTAAGATAATGGCCTCCAATTCCACCCAAGTTGTAGCAAAAAAACATTATTTCATTCTTTTATATGGTTAAGTAGTGTTTATGGTATATATATGTATACACAGACATATATACATATACAATACAAACACACATATATACATTATATACATATATGTATCAAATTTTCTTTATTCACTTCAATTGATGGGCACTTAGATTGATTCCATATCTTTGCAGTTGTGAATTGTGCTGTCATAAATATGCATATGTAGGTGTATTTTTGATATAATGAGTTATTTTTTTGTGTGTAGATACCCAGTACTGGGATTACTAGATCAAATGGTAGAACTACTTTTAGTTCTTTAAGAAATCTCCATACCACTTTTCAATACTTTATTTCTTTTGTGTGATAATAATTCCAGAAAAGTAGAAGTATGTCTGGTTGAATTACCATGTGCATACAAAATATATTTTGATCAAGAAAGTTCATGGAATAGAGACTTTAAAATTATAAGCATTGTTTCACCATTAAAAACAGCTCATTTATGTTTATTTTCTCTATAGTTCTTATGCCATGGTAAAAAAAAAAAAACAGAAAAGAAAAAAAAGAAAATTAGTGTAGTGATGAATTTGGGAAAACAATTTTGAATAGCAGCAATATAAGAGAACTTAATAGAGAAAATAAAGTTTAAAATAGCATAAAGAATTTGGTCTTAAGTAGAATAAATAGATGAGGAAAATATGATATAAAGAATTCTTTTATCTGTATTTATTTTTAAAATTCAACCAATGACTGAACCCACAGGGCTTTTATCTGTGGAAAGCATGATTGCAAATACAGTCATTTATATAACCACAGAGAATGAAAGATATGAAAGGAAAATTAAATTTTCAATGAGGCAATTGCCAACCAGTTTGCCATTCAAAATAGACTGAAGTAGCAGATGCACAAAATATTTTTTATTTCATTTTTGACCTTCAGGAGTCATACTATTTGTTGATAAGACAGCACATAGGAAATTGAACAATACCAGTAATAATCACTATAAATCAAACTTCATGAATATGAAATGCCAGACTTATTGATTTTGCTGACCATATAATCAACATTTTATATGTTTTTGAAAAATTTACAATACATTTTTAGACAGACAATAAAATATTAGAAATACTCATTGTAATCGAGATATAAATTTGATATCTTTAGAAAGAAAATAACATTAAAATTCTTATTCTATTGAAATGCCTTGTTTTTGTGCCTCTGAGAATCTTAGAAACCTAACGTATTATTCCAAGTTTAAGTAAATTCTACGATATAACATCTAGAACTTCTTAATTTTATGCAACACTATACTGACAGAACATTTAAAACGTTATTTAACAAACACATTATAGATATAATTATCTGTGCCAGTTCTTTGATTTTTGATAGTTGTAACTCATTTTATATTTGCCACAACCCTGTAAGAAAGATACTACAATTACTCCCAATTTATAGATGAAGAAAATTAGACACACAGAGTTTACATAACTTTCCTACAGACAAACAACTAGCAGCTAGCAATCTTGAGAACTGATCCAGGCAATTCGGTTCCAGGCTGTTTTTATTATTATTATTATTATACTTTAAGTTCTAGGGTACATGTGCACAATGTGCAGGTTTGTTACATATGTATACACGTGCCATGTTGGTGTGCTGCACCCATTAACTCGTCATTTACATTAAGTATATCTCCTCATGCTATCCCTCCCCGCTCCTCCCTCCCCACAATAGGACCTGGTGTGTGATGTTTCCCTTCCTGTTTCCAAGTGATCTCATTGTTCAATTCCCACCTATTAGAAACAGCCTTCTCCCAGGCTGTTTTTAATCATTATGCTTTGGGCTTTGCAATGCTAAGAGTAAATTTATAATCCACTTATGATTTTAGAGTTTTGAAATAAATTTAATCAAACATATTTCCATAAGATAACTCACTTGTTTAAAATATATTATCAGTTTTAAATTAAGAAATTATTTATTAAATATTAAAATCTATTTGATAGTTAACATCGTATTTCCAAGCAGTCCTAAGTAGCATAATAAAATATTGTATGTGATTTGGAAACTTGGATTCATATCAATATATTCCCAATTTAGGGAAGTCCAAATCACAAATATACTGAACAAATTTAATCAAATGGGTGTCACCGTAAGAATCAATTTCCATTCTATAAATGGGAATGTTAAAAAATATAATCTAACATATAAAAAATAATCTAAAAAATATAAACAGATCAGACTTTGTCAATGAGACAATAATTATATGATTGAAAATATTTTTTCAAATTAATCCATGGATCGGCTAATATGTTTTTTATTATACTTTATATTCTGGTGTACATGTGCAGAACGTGCAGGTTTGTTACCTAGGTATACACGTGCCATGGTGGTTTGCTGCACCCATTGACCCATCATCTACATTAGGTATTTCTCCTGATGCCAACCTTCCCTTAGGCCCCCAGCCCCCCAACAGGCCCTGGTGTGTGATGTTCCCCTCCCTGTGTCCATGTGTTCTCATTGTTCAACTCCCACTTATGAATGAGAACTTGCGGTGTTTGGTTTTCTGTTCTGGTGTTAGTTTGCTGAGAATGATGGTTTCCAGCTTCTTCCATGTCCCTGCAAAGGACATGAACTCATCCTTTTTTGTGGGTGCATAGTATTCCATGGTGTATATGTGCCACATTTTCTTTATCCAGTCTATCATAAATGGGCATTTGAGTTGGTTCCAAGTCTTTGCTATTGTGAACAATGCCACAATAAACATACATGTGCATGTGCCTTTATGATAGAATGATTTATAATCCTTTGGGTATACACCTAGTGATAGGATTACTGCATCAAATGGTATTTCTAGTTCTAGAGCCTTATATTAATATCAAATATATGATTCAAATTTGGATAATTCAAATAAAATGTGTGTGGTCTGATGCCTATAAGAATAGGTATGTTTATTTCATCAGCTTTCATTCCTCTTCAGACAATCATTGGCATCTGGATGGAATATGTTAACAGTCCCTGTAAGTGAAGGACCTCTCCCTTCATCACTCCATGGTGCCTCTGTCCTACATTGTCCTCCAGTAGGCAGCTGCAGAAGTATAAACTGGCCTAAGAGAGATGAAGTTTATCTGTGGAGGATATGACATCAAGCCAGGGTTACTTGAAATGGAACTGACTGTTCAGGTCATAACTAAAAATGATGGAGAAGATCAGCCTTAAACCAGAAAACAAAATTTTGGAGTGAGCCAGATCAGTAAGGTTAAAAAAAAAAAAAAAAGTAGATATAAATCCAAAAAGCCAGAAGCACATTTTGTAAAAATAGGAAGTACACGAACACTATGGGAAGTCTAAGAACTTATCTTCTTAGTGTTCCTTTTGAACATGTCTGCTGAGTTTGCAGCGGTTTAACATGATGAATTGCTTACAAATCCACAATTGGATCCTCCTTCCAACCATGGGTGAGACTAGGGTTCTTTGAGGATTTTTCTGGGTGAATTTGCTTTTTGTGAGGCATGCTTAGGAACACAGGCGTGGGGTAGTATTTACTGAGTACATGTGTTTCCAGGCTGTGTTGACCCACACCATCAAATATTGTAAAATGCTATAACTGGCTTGGCAGCTCAGAAAATGGGAACAGAGTTGAAAAAATGATCTGGTTCTTCTTTCCCAATAATCCCGACACATTAGAAGATATAGGCACAGATTAAAATACTGCAAGTTATGTTCAAGACAGAACGTAGAACACATGGTAAATGTTCATGGGTATAAGTAAGAAAGGAAAAGAGCTAGAGAAAGACTAGACAGAGAGCAGAGGGGCACTGCTCATTGTTAAGCAGCAATACAATGTTTATATTAAAATTCATAAATCAGAAAATATACCCATTTTGGTGCAGATAACACAGAGAACATAAAATTTATATTGTTTTGGCAATATGTTATGAATGGTCCAATCAGATGTCAAAAATATAAGATTTGTATATTAAAAAGATACTTATTCACTTGAAATCTGCCTCTTTTAAGTCTCTTGTCATCTGGATTTCCAATTTCTGTCTGTCTTTGAGTCAAACTTTTCCTCATGCTAACTCTCATTATTAGAGTTTTCAATTTTGCTGCTCAAGCTGAATACCCCCTCAAATCCTAGCCTAAATTTCTTAATTTTATCTGCTGATTCATTTATCCAAATATATTTATGAAATGTTGATTTTGATAGGTACTGTGAGTGGTGCTGGAGATTTATGTCCTCACCATTCATATTTCCACTGTTTTAATTCATTAACTCATAATTTTTCAGCTAAATCTTAGCAGTAGCAGCTGTGTTCTGCCTGATTCTAATTACGGTCTTTTCAATCTTGTCTCTTTGTTATTCCTAGAGTGATCTTTGTAATACACAAACCTGATTATGTCAAGTCCCTAACATATTCAAACTCTGTAGCATGACACAGAAGACCCATCATGATATATTCTTGCTTACTGCTGCAGTCTCATCTTTTGCTACTCCTCAATTACCTCCACCTTCATCTCCTGAGCTACTTGCATCCCAAAAATATGAACTTCTCTTTCTCCACACTGAGCTTCAGCTCACCCTGTCCTCTTTCATTTCTGCATCCCTATACATCATCCTTTGTGTTTTAGGATTCATTTCAGAAGACACCTCCTCTAGGAAGCCTTCTCTAACCAAATACTACCAAAAAGGCTGGTTTAGAAACTCCTTCAATGGGTTTTAATAAACACCTGTGTGCACCTTTATCCTAAAGGCCTAATAATTACTATCCTAATAATTACTATCTGTTTCTCTGTTGCATCCCACACATTAACTAAACTGCAATATTTAGGTAGCAGAGAATGTATCTTGTTTGTGCTTGCCATATATATGTATCTTAAAAATTCTGATGAAAGAATTCCTAGAAGAATATTTTATTTGGATAAATATTAAACATCTGAAAAACTTGACAGGCTGAAAATTATATCTGAAAAAAAATTGAAAAGTAACAGACACAGCTGCTTCTTTGGGCATAACATGAATGTGACAGCAAGTTCCAGTTGGAAAAGAAGTAATTACAGGAAACTTCAGTCCGCGACACCTTGTTTTCTTACAGTTAATGACAGCAAACTGACTAATGTGGGCAAAAGTCAGCATTCAGAAGTAGAAAGATGAAAAACAAGTTAGGAAAGTCCCCACAATGAAGTCCTGACTGAAAATCATGAGTAACTGCTCTAATAAAATAAGAGGACTGTGCCTAAAGAAATAGATAGGGCTGAATAGAAAGCCCTATGGAAAGGTCATATATGAAAAAGACAAGTTTTAAAAAAAGTGGGAAAAAGAGTATTATGATATCAATAATTTGCTCTAAAATACTTCAACATAGACTCTCTCTCTCTCTCTCAATCTGTGTGTGTGTGTGTGTGTGTGTGTGTGTGTGTGCGTGTGTGTGTGTGTGTGCGTGTGTGTGTCTCCACAGCCCTAATTCATACTTAAGGGACATTTAATAAACATAATTGGAAATACATACTCCAAGGGTATGTATGTCTCTAGAGATAGCTTTAACAAGTTATGTAACTAGCACTATGATAATTAATAAAAATTGTATGTACCAGTACAATTTGTCTTTCCAATTACCAATAAAATTTGTCTTTCAAAATTTGTTGATTGACTAGAGAAAAAGATAAATGGTTCTAAAAAAGGAAGTGGCTGGTATGTTTCTTCTCTTGAATAAATAATGTATAAAATCTAGTAAGTGTATACACATATATATGTGAATTTGCTTTCCTATTTAGCTATTTAATCAGTTACATATTGCCATAGACTCATATATAGTTATTTTATAATCTGGGTTATAATACATTACTATATCATTATTTTGTTGCCCAAATTGTTCGGACTTTGACCATTGGAAGCTCTTTCATTTGTCACCTGCGTCTCCTTGACATAACCCATTGTTTTGTTTTAGGAGCACTTCCTTTTTCTATGACTCTAAAAAATGCTCCAGGTTCACCTTGTGTATTTCCTGCCCCAGTACTACAATTAGTCATTTCTCCAAGGAACACTGGTTCCTTTAATTGGAGAATACATTAAAAGCCAAGATGTGATTATTAACTGTTTTCATTGCTATTAAAGTGTCATTGCTTCCAGCTCTTACGAGCAGACAGAACCAGGAAATAAATGTACATAATCTCTGTAAACAGACATGTTTATAATTATCTATGTATCTATCACCATTATCAATATTAACTTAAAACATTAGCTCATACTGATACCACTAAAGCTAGCTCAATACCACATGGGTCATTCTACCCTTCCCTATTGCTAATTTGAAATTTCCTACTCTGACAGTGAGAGACATAGTTTCCCTTATTTACATTTATTTTATCCTTGATTTTTAAGTGCACTAATATCCATACACGGATGCAAGGATTGTTTGCTATCTGAGTATGCACAGCGAAATCCTATTGCTAAAACAATGTTTTATTTCCTTCCATTGTAAAACAATGTTACATTTCCTTTAGATCTGCATGACATATGCTATTGAAGCACCAATCAGAAGTATCAGAAGTCATCCAGATCACAAAAGTTGTATAATCGTTCATGTTTACTTGCCAGTTAGTAGCAGAACATGTGTCAGAGTTTCGTCAAGGTGACAACAGTCACCTTCCCCAACTGTATTATTGGAAACTCGCCATATTTACCCAAGAAGAGTCTAACAGTTGTGCATGTCCAAATTGTCTGTCAGTTTTCAATATAACATACAATCAAGAAGAAATGTGAAATTCGGCCTGGGTTTGTAAGTATATCACTAGTATCAAAGATGATTTCTCAATAAACCTAGATTTACATTTAATAATAAGGTCACATGAAGGATTATTTTTAGTTTACTTTGCGCATGGAAGAAGACTGGATTTGTCCATATATTTCTTCATTCCAGAGCACTGACCAGCAATGGCTATCACAATAAGAATGAATGACATTGTGATATCTCTCCTCTCCTATTTTGCTTCTGCCTTTATCGAAGAGAATACCCTTCAGATGAGCTGGGGCTGGTGGCTCACTTCTGTAATCCCAGTCCTTTGGGAGGCCAAGGCGGGTGGATCACATGAGGTCAGCAATTTGAGACCAGCCTGGCCAATATGATGAAATCCCATCTCTAATAAAAATACAAAAATAAGCCAGGCACTGTGGCGGGTGCCTGTAATCCTAGCTACTTGGGAAGCTGAGGCAGGAGAATCGCTTGAACTCGGAAGGCGGAGGTTACAGTGAGCCAATATTGCACCACTGCACTCCAGCCTGTCTCAAAGAGAGAGAGAGAATACTCTTCAGATATGAAAGAATGTGCTAAACTTAGATAAGAACAAATTAAAGAACAAGATGGTAAAGAGAAACTAAAGTGTAAACCTCAGTTTTACCAATGAGATTAGACCTCTTAGTCTAAATTAACTGCACTCTGGAGTAGTAAGTCAAACTTCAGAGATCTCAGAACTACCAACATCAATATTGGCATAATAGTAAAAATGTGCTTTCAAGATGTTTAATATAAATGTAGACTAAATGTGTTGTTTTTTGTTTGAATGCAAAACAAACAGGTAAGGATGTGTGGAAGTTATAACATCACATATTCTATGTTAATGTAAAAGAAAACTTTCTAATCATATTGGATGTTCAAAAATGTAAAGAGATGCTGAAAAGATAGTGAAAAACTTATCCTTATAATTGTTCCAGTACTTATGAGATGAGAGATAATTGTGGACAAAGCATCCTTCATCTGGTTAGGACTAGATGGTCTCTAAGCAGACCTCTGGCTTTGAGATACTATCTTCCCTTCAAAAACTAGGCCTGGATATTACAAAATCATGTTTAATTCTACTGCTAATAGGCTAATAAGCTGTTATGTTCCTCTTCTGTAGCTTTTATTTTAACTCCTCTGGCTATAGCACTTTAAATAATAAATTTGAAAAATTCTGTATATATCTTTAGAAAACATGAGCGGCTCAGAGTAGTTGCTAATTCATCATGTTTGAAGTTGAGCATTCTTTTTAGAAAAGTTCTCTCTTAGTGATGTTTTTATTTAGAATTTAAAGCATGTGTTGGTGTTAATAAGTTCTTAGAAGTAAAGGTATAATGAAACAAAAATATTAAAAATGCGGGCAAATGGCCTCTAACTGTATTTTTTATCATCATCATCATTATTATTGTTTTATAGACAGGGTCTTGCTGTATGGAGACAATGCAGCTCTAGCTCACTGTAACCTCAAACTCCTGAGCTCAAGTGATCCTCCACCTTAGCCAACTGAATAGCTAGGATTACAGGCAAGAACTTCCATGATTGGCTAACCTTTTTATTTTTATTTTTGTAGATATGATGCCCTAGCTGGTCTTGAACTCCTGGACTCAGCGACCCTCCTGTCTGTGCCTCCCAGAGTGCTATGATTATAGACGTGGGCCACCACCACCATGTCTGACTGGGCCCCTAACTTTAATAGAGCCCCTAACTTAGCTAAAGGGCCACTATGTTTAATAATTAAAATGACATATACATTATTTAATTCAATAAAAATTATGAATTAGATAACTGGAATTATTTATTGCCTATACCTATATTAGTATGATATTCAGAAAATGAAAAATTCAGTTAAAAGAATTACAATATATCTGATTTGAGATTAAAAAAGAAAATGTTTAAATATACTTATATATTAGAAATGGACTGATAAGGCCCTGCCAAAAAAGAAAACTTGTATTTAAATAAAACATATACATAGAAACTTTAAAATAATAGTGCGCTGTTCCCTCTGAAATGAGAGTCACTTATGTAAATCTGTAGGTTTAAATACATGGAATTATGATTTTTTAATATGGTAGGAAGTTAAAATTGCATTGTATTTATTCATTTAGTAAATATTTATTTCATGCCTATTCAGTATAAGATGTTGATACTGTATTAGTTATTGAAAATTGAAAGAAAACAAGAGAGTCCCTGCCCCTTTAAAGCTTGGGTTCAGTAGGAAAAAAACAGCTATTAAACATTTAATTACTTAACTTTTCACTTCATCATAAACAAAGGTATCCAAGATAATATCGAGATTGTGATCAAGGGAAATACCTTGAGACCAAAGAGAGAAGGTGGCAAGAGTCTTTTGTGGAAATGATCACTGAGGGGAACTTATAAACCTAAGAAGGAATTGGTCAGGGAAAAGTAGGCAGAAGATGCTTACAAGAAGAGGATAAAACATGGAGAGAGATCCTGAAATATGAAGGATCATGTGCATTTATGAGACTTAAAATGGTTCATGTTCCTGTGTTGCATAAATGGGGAACAAAGGGACAGTCCTGTTTAATGACCTAGGGATTAGGCAGAGACTAGAGCAGGAATAGAAGCATAATCATATCCTTCCATCTAAAGTTCAACAAGTACAGCTCTTCCAAGTTTTTGCTATGATAATATTTGAATAAAATATATGCAGTTATAATTTCTTGATTCCTTTTTTGTTTCCATCATGTTTATTAACCATCCAAATCACAGGTGGTGTTGTATGTTTGTTTTTCAAATCTCATGTAAAGAGTTTTGAACTACCTTGAAAGTGAGATACAATGAACTTGAATACAATAAATGAATATAAATAGCCTTTCTATTATATTCCTAATTTTACAGCATTGTAAGTTACTAGCAGATAAATGCAAAAACAATATATTCTTCTGAAACAATGTCAAAAGGTTAAAAATAAAATCTAGCATATGCAATCAACTGCAGTTTGAATAAAAAACATTCTAATATTAAGCATGTGATGTAATTTGGAAGAGGGAGACAAGGAATGTATTGCATAGTACTGAGACAAAATAAATATATTTCTATGTGAATTTTCTTCAAAATTTTAGAGATGATCTTCCAACTATTAAAATAAAACATTTTTATTCAATACAGGTATTAAAAGTTAATTTTACACTGTTTATTTTAGAATAGACAGTTGAGTCTAGAAAGAAAAATTATCTTCTAATAAATTTGTATTGTACAATTTAATAATTATTCATGTTTTTACCTCTCTTTTCCCCTTGCCGTTCACCTGTTGAGAATTACATTGTTTATATATGCCATTATATAAGAATAAGAGAGGAAAAAAGCAAACAAACCAAAAATCCTACCTGAAATAAATGTCTTGTTTTGGTCTCTATTCTCAAGGAAACTATTGATTAAAGAGACTTGGAAATGAATAATGGTAAATAGAAAAAATAATTTCTAGCCGAAAGGGTCCAAAGGTTATCTAGCACAAATTCCCTCCTCTTATAAATAAGAAAACCGAGACTCAGGGAGGTTAAATGATTTATTCAAGGTTCTCTAACTAGTTATAGCAGTTGATTGATTTCTGGTTTTCTGGTTTCCAGCTCTTCCCAATACACACTGCCCATAATTTGACTTTGCCATGTTATTCTTTTCCCATATAATAAATAAGTGGCAGCATATGGCTGTCCAAACTGCAATAATATTTGAAATAAAATTCATCCAGGATCCTTGTTTATAAGGCATCAACTTTAAAAGAATCAATTAAAGTTATGAAATAATGTGATTCTTCAAAAATAAAGCCAGCAAATCAATAGACCAAGATGTAAATGTAAAGAATCTTAACTCTGCTTTCATTTAATCTTTACGTACTCCTTCAAATGGATAACCTTGGTGTTAAAAGTAAATGAATCAATTTTGCTACATTTTATACCCTAGGATGTCAGTAAATATGAGGGGATATGGGTTTGGCGGGTCTTGGCTAGTTGTCTATCAAAAAAGTCAATAAACATATTGGTATAACCTAATTGTCCTGTAAAGGGACACAGTTTCGTATTCATTTACTAAATCTATCCATTAAGAGAAATTAAACAATACAACTCATGGGGCAGTGGGGGGATAGCAACAGGGGTAGTGAGTTCTAGAAGTTCTAAAATTATCTTCTTACACCTTGTGAGGATGGATTCATTTTATTTTTCTATAAGTTAAATAGACCCATGAATAGGTAGATTAAAGACAGATGAAATGAAAGGAAAAGTATTCCCGAATCATTGATTTATAAAATTGTCTTTTAGCACTGAATAACTAAGAAATTTCTTCAGCTTCTGCTACACTTATTCAACTTGAAATGTTTGACAGAGTAAAGGGGCTTCACTTTAATTGGCTTAGTAAAATTATTAACAATATTTGTCAAAACAGCAAATTTCATAGAGGCCATTTTCAAAAAGAAAAGCTTGGTTTTGCTGAGCTATGATATCAAAAATGAATGAAGGAAAAAATAGAACTCATTTATAATTTTTCTCATGAAGTATGTGTACTGTTATTTCCAGGCACTTTTCTACTATAAACTTCTCTCTTATCTCTGACCCTAGGCAAGAACCTCTGGTTCTTGTACTTGCAATGAAAAAGAGAAGCAGCTCTGTCTCAGTCTATCCATAGCCCAAGAAAAGGTTTAGCTATTCCCAGACTATTAACTTTTTGCTTGGCTTTTGAAATGATGACAAGTTCATTGAATTCTATATATTATCTAGTTCCTAACTATTGTACTTTGATTTGTAGTGCTCTCTGAATTCTGTGTCCTTCTTAGATTTCCATGGTTTGCGAAAATACCCTAAAACATACACATATATGTGTGTAGATATATACATGTGTGTATATACATGTGTACATATATATACACACACACATTTTAGAGATAGGGTCTTGTTATATTGCCCAAGCCAGAGTGCACTGGCTATTCACAGATGCAATAATAGCATATTATAACCTTGAGCTCCTGGGCTTAAAGGATCCTTCTGTCTAAGCCTCTTGAGGAGGTGGGACTACAGGTACACACCACTGTATCTGGCTCCAACCCAATATTTTGATTTGCTTTATTTATCCTGGTTTTGTATTCTTCTTCTGCCTCTGAGATCTATCTCTACTCACAGGGCCTGTGTATGCAGAAGTTCTCTTGACATAAGAATTTAACATAATATTCAAACAAAATTTAAATGTTTGGTCACAGTTCTTTTTTAGATAAAATACTCAACATGTATGTTTTCAAGATCTTGTAAATTGTTATTTTAAATGTAATGAATTATTCATAGTTAATCCAAATAAAATAATATTTC
This sequence comes from Colobus angolensis palliatus, assembly GCF_000951035.1. NCBI lineage: Eukaryota > Metazoa > Chordata > Mammalia > Primates > Cercopithecidae > Colobus > Colobus angolensis. Next base: position 18,316,717 of record NW_012115488.1, on the reverse strand, counting down.
AATGCTCATGTGAACAGTTTGAGTAATTTGGAGCCAATCAAACTTATCTTAAATGTCAAAAGTTTTGGAGACCATACTATTGTTTAATATTAATTGTAGGGTAAAAAAAGAAAGAGAGGCTAGGCACAGTGGCTGGCCCCTGTAATCCCAGTACTTTGGGAGGCTGAGGTGGGCAGATTGCCTGAGCTCAGGAGTTCAAGACCAGCCTGGACAACATGGTGAAACCCTATCTGTACTAAAATACAAAAAATTAACCAGGTGTGGTGACATGTGCCTGTAATCCCAGCTACTCGGGAGGCTGAAGCAGAATTGCTTGAACCCAGGAGGCAGAGGTTACAGTGAGCTGATGTGCCACTGCACTCCACCTGGGTGACAGATGATATGGTTTGGCTGTGTCCCCACCCAAATCTCACCTTGAATTGTAATATTATCCATATGTCTAGAGTGGGGCCAGGTGGTGATAACTGAATCGTGGGGGCAGTTTCCCTCATACTGTTCTCATGGTAGTGAATAAGTTTCACAAGATCTGATGGTTTTACAAATGGGAGTTCACCTCCACAAATTATCCTGCCTGCCGTCATGTAAGACAAGACTTTGCTCCTAATTTGTCTTCCACCATGATTGTAATGCCTCCAGTCATGTGGAACTGTTAGTCAATTAAACCTCTTTTTTTAATAAATTACCCTGTCTTGGGTATATCTTTATAGTAAACTGATACCAGGAGTGGGGTGCTGCTGTAAAGATACCCATAAATGTGGAAGTGTCTTGGAACTGAGTAACAGACAAAGGTTGGAACAGTTTGGAGGGCTTAGAAGAAGATAAGAAAATGTGTGAAAGTTTGGAACTTCCTAAGGATTTGTTGAATGACTTTGACCAAAATTCTGATAGCTATATGGACAATAAGGTCAAGGCTGAGGTGGTCTCAGATGGAGATGAAGAACTTGTTTGGAACTGGACTGGTGGCATTTTGTCCCTACCCTAGAGATTTGTGGAACTTTGAACTTTAGAGAGATGATTTTGGTATCTGAGGGGAGAAATTTCTAGGTGACGAAGCACTCAAGAGGAAGTAGAGCATAGGTGTTTGGAAAATGTTCAGCCTAATGATGCAATAGAAATGAAAAACCCATTTTCTGGGGAGAAATTCAAGATGGCTACAGAAATTTCCATAAGCAACAAAGACCCAAATGTTAATATCCAAGACAATGAGGAAAATGTCTCCAAGGCATGTCAAAGGTCTTCAAGGCAGCCCCTCCCATCACTGGCCTGGAGGCCTAGGAGGAAAAAATGGTTTCATGAGCTGAGCCCAAAGTCTTGCTTCTTTGTGTGGTCTCAGGACTTGGTGCTTTGCATCCCAACCATGGCAAAAAGGGGCCAATCTAAAGCTAAGGCCATTGCTTCAGAGGGTGCAAGCCCCAAGCCTTGGTGGCTTCCACATGATGTTGGGCCTGTGGATGCACAGAAGTCCACAATTGAGGTTTGGGAACTTCTGCCTAGATTTCAGAGGATGTATGGAAACGTCTGGATGTTTAGGCAGAAGTTTGCTGCAAAGCCAGAGAACCTCTGCTAAGGCAGTGCAGAAAGAAAATGTGGGGTCAGAGCCCCCACAGAGAGTCCCCACTGGGGTGCTGCCTAGTGGAGCTGTGAGAAGAGGGCCATCATCCTCCAGACCCCAAAATGGTAGATCCACTAACAGCTTGCACATTGCTCCTGGAAAAGCTGCAGACACTCAATGCCAGTCCATGAAAGCAGTTGGGAAGGGGAGTGTACCCTGCAAAGCCACAGAGGCAGAGTTGCCCAAGGCCATGAGAGCCAACATCTTGCATCAGCACAACCTGGATGTGAGATATGGAGTCAAAAGTGATCATTCTGTAGCTTTAAGATTTAACTGCCTCTCTTGATTTCAGACTTGCATGGGGCCTGCAGCATCTTTGTTTTGTCAAATTTCTCCTATACGGGATGGTTGTATTTACTCAATGCCTGTACCCCATTGTACCCAGGAAGTAACTAACTTGCTTTTGATTTTACAGGCTCATAGATGGAAGGGACTTGCCTTGTCTCAGATGAGACTTTAGACTATGAACTTTTGAGTTAATGCTCAAGTGAGTTAAGACTTTCAGGGGCTGTTGGGAAGGCATGACTGGTTTTGAAATGTGAAGACATGAGATTTGGGAGGGGCCATGAGCAGAATGATATGTTTTGGCTCTGCGTCCCCACCCAAATCTCATCTTGAATTGTAATAATCTCCACATGTCAAGAGCAGGGCCATATGAAGATAATTGAATAATGCTATTATTTTTCCACATACTGTTCTTGTGGTAGTGAGTAAGTCTTATGAGATATGATGGTTTTATACATGGGAGTTTCCCTGCATGAGTTTTCTTGCCTGCAACCATGTAAGACATGACTTTGCTCCTAGTATGTCTTCCAGCATAATTGTGAGGCCTCCCTAGTCATGTAGAACTGTGAGTCAATTAAGCTTCTTCCTTTTATAAATTACCCAGTCTTAAATATGTCTTTATTAACAGCATGAGAGCAGATTAATATAATATCTATGTTTTCAAGATCTTGTGGGTTGCTATGTAAAACAGGACAAATTCTTCCTAGTCAATGTTTTGAGTGCTACTTATCTTTTGAGTATTGCATGAATCTAATATGATATCTCACTTTTCATTGGGGTTTAAAAATTATTTTTTCAATGAAAATTTCCAGAATATTTGCAAATTGATTTACAAATGAGGAAACTAAACATAATTTAAGTAGCTTACTCCAGGTCACATATGAAGTAAGTGAAAGAGCTCAAATTAGAAATTGATTATTTGATGACTTCAAGGCTGACACATTTAGCAATTATGCTGTTTGTCCTAAGAAGCACGAACTTCACTCTTCTAAAACTATTAAAAAGAAAATAAATTTTGTGGATGACTTCTAGTAAGAGCTTTAAATAAATAGTCTTCATTTTACCTTTAAAAGGAGTATACCTGAGGTGGTTAATTTTATGTGACTGTTTTAGTGGATCAATGAGTACTCAGGTTAAACATTGTTTCTGCATATGTTTATGAGGATTTCTGGGTGTGTCCATGACAGTTTCTGGATAAGACTAACATTTTTATTGGCCGACTCCAATATAGATTTTCCACCCCAAGGTGTGGTGGAATAAAACACCTGAATAAAAAGACAAAGTAAGGAGAAATTTGACCTTTTTTGGTCCTGCCTCACTGCTTGAGCTGAAGTATCTCATCTCCTTTCCTCCTCAAACTGGGATTTTTATCCTTGGCTCTCCTGATCCTCAGGCCATCAGACTTGGACAGAATTATGCCCATCTGCAAGCTGGGTCTCCAGCTTGCAGACAGCAGATCAGTTTGTGGGACTTCTCAACCACCACAATCACATGAGCCAATTATTCAACTGTATATACAGTAAGTCCTTGCTTATCATCATTCATGAGTTCTTGGAAACTGTGACTTTGTAAACAAAAAATACAATTCTAAGCCCCCAAAACATCTGAATGGACCCTCCTCTTGGCCAAGGACATTCCAAAGTTAACCTGAAAAACTAGTTCAGACCGTGGTGGAAAGTGGGAGTCGGACATGCCTCATTAACATTAACATCAACACAGAACTTAAGACTGATAGAACAGACTCAGACTCTAAGTCTGATAAGAAACATTTATATTCTATTCTCTCTGAAGCCTGCTACCTGGAGGCTTCATCTGCATGATAAAACCTTGGTCTCCACAACCTCTTATTGTAACCTAGACATTCCTTTCCAGTGATTCCAGGTCTTTAGATAATAACTCTTTCAACCGATTGCCAATCAGAAAATCTTTAAATCTACCTACTACCTGGAAGCCCCTGACCCACTACTTCAAATTGTACTGCCTTTCCAAACTGAACCAATGTACATCTTACTGGTATTGATTGATGTCTTTAAGGTACATTTGTACCTTAAAATGTACAAAACCAAGTTGTGCCCCAATTACCTTGGGCACATGTCATCAGGACTTGCTGACTCTGTGTGACAGGTGCGTCCTTAACCTTGGCAAAAATAATTAAATTAGTTGAGACTTATCTCAGATGTGTTTCCATTCACAACTTTAAGCAAAACAATGTATAATGAAACCAATTTTACCATAAGCTAATTGATATAAAGAAGAGTAAAGTTCCTATGGCATATTTCTAGTCACAAAAACAGCACCAAATTTCTAAATAAAGACCTAAAACACTTCTAACAGTAAATAATGAAGTAAATGGGAGCTATATAGACATTTAAGGGAGATTAATTTTAAAAAATAAGATAATTATTTACCCAATGTTTGGTGAATCTGTGATTGATTGTTGTTATAGTGTTGGTGGGTTAAATCAAGGGACAAATATTTGCAAAGTGAAAATTATCAGGAGCACTTCTTACCACCACACTGTTCAAAAACCAAGAATCACAAATAGAGTGGGGTTGCTAAGCACTGTGTTCATTTGTATGATGATCATATACTTCACAAATTTTTATTTTACAATGATTTGTATTCGTTCATTCATTTTCTAACATGCTTCTTCCAGTTCAGGGTCGTAAGCGGCCCATGCCTCTCCTGGCAACTCAAATCTCAGGGCAGAAACCAGCCCTGGACAGGACACCATCCCATTGCAGGGCATCCTCACCTACATAACCAGCTTCACACTGGGACCATCTAGACACACCAATTCACCTAATGGGCACATCTTTGGGATATGCAAGGAAATGAAAGTACCCAGAGAAAACCCACACAGACATGGAAAGACACACAAATTCCACATAGAAGATAGAAGCCCCTGCCAGAAATTAATTTTTTTGCTCATCAACATGAAAAAAATCAATGTTTACTGAAACAATGTTATTTGAGGACCTGCTGTATATCCTAATGACTCTGTTTCTCTGGAAACCCCTGACTAATACAATGCCTAAGTAAAGAAAAAGCAGTTGTTTTCATTAACTGCTGGTGTGGGTATAAATTGGTACAAACAGTTTGGGAAGCAGTTTGGTAGTTTCGCTAAAGCTAAACATGTTTTACCCTGTTACCACCGATTCTTCTGCTGGATATATACACAAGAGAAATGTCTACATGCTCACTAAAAAGCATACATATGCACATTAATACCAGCTTTATTTATAATAGCCTGAAGTTCAAAGCAGACCAAAAGTTCATAAAGTATAAAATTGATTGGGATAAAAAAGGATAGTTGATTAATGGATATAAATATATGGTTGATAGAAATAAGACCTAGTGTTAGATAGATTAGCAGGATACCTGTAGTTTACAATATCCTTTATATACTTCAAAATAACTATAAGAGAATAATCCAAATGCTCTACAATAAAGAAAAGACAAATATTTACAGTGATAGATATCCCAAGTACACTGATTTTATCTTCACAAACTACATGAATGTGTTAAATTACCACATGTGCCCTGAAACTATATACATCCATTATGTATCAACGAAAAGATTAAAATGGATAATAGATTTTGATAGAGTCATATGACAAAATGCTATCCAGCAACAGAAAAAGGATAACTACGTATTTTTAGACATAAAATTGAGTAAAGACCTTTGATACCAAATAGTACACTGCATGGGTCCATAACGTTCAAAACCAGAAAAAGCTGAACTCTGATGATTGTAGTGAGGAAAGAAAGTTCCTTTGAGATAGCAGTAATGACTGAGAGGGTCAAGGGGACTAGAAGGCTGGAAAGATTCATTGATCTGGGTGTTGGTTAAACTGTCATATGCATTCATAAACACTCACTGTATAATTAAGATGTTAGTATCTGGAAACTATATTTCAATTTTAAAATAATTATAGGATGAGACAAAAATATTTTTATTGAAAGGTTATAACAATCTAAACAATATATAATTTGTCATATTGAATTGATTCTAACTTTCCTGTAGGTCATGATTAAAAAGACTATGACTTTCTTCCAAAACACAGGGTGTCAAGGAAGAATTAGTTACAAATTGGAGATGAGAAAATTGCACCATTTTACAAAAATTAGCAGGGCATGGTGGCAGATATCTGTAATCCCAGCTACTCAGGTAGCTGAGGCAGGAGAATCACTTGAATGTGGGAGGTGGAGGTTGCAGTGAGCCGAGATCATGCCATTGCACTCCAGCCTGGGTGACAAGAGTGAAACTCTGTCTCAAAAAAAAAAAAAAATGCACCATTTTTTGGAGAAAAAAAGGAAATATTGATAATCCTCACAGTATACATAAAAATAATTCAAAGTGAGGAAAACGTTAAGTATAGTAAAGGCACAAAAAATAAGGTGATTTTTCTGATTTAGTTGAGTATTCTATGTTTACAACTCTTTAAAACTATGAAGAAAAGGAAGTATTTATTCATATTTTAAAATTTATTCTCATCGAAAACTCAAAAGCAGAAGTTGAAAAGCAAAAAATAAAGTAGGAAAGATATTTTCACAGTATTTAACAGGAAAATATTACTTATTTATAGTATAAAGAATTCTTATAAACCTGTATTATTTAACTTTTTACAGAAAAAAATCATAATAGGATAAATACAGAAAGGACACAGACAATTTAAAAAATAATTGATTTAAAAAATAATTAAAATAAACTATATGAAAAATATCCAACTTCTTAGTTCATGGACTCATTAGGCAAATAGATGCAAACAAGAGCTGCAATTTAAAAACACTTTTCATGGAGCCAGGTGCAGTGGTTCACTCCTGTAATCCCGGCACTTTCGGAGGCTAAGGAAGGAGGATCCCTTGAGTCCAGGACTTCAAGACCAGCCTAAGCAACATAAGGAGACCCCATCTCTAAAAAATAAATAAATAAAACCAAAAAAATCACTTTTTCTTTCAAGTTGACAAAAACTAAAAAAAAAAGTAGAGGAGTAAGAAGTACAATGAAATAGGGCCGGGCGCGGTGGCTCAAGCCTGTAATCCCAGCACTTTGGGAGGCCGAGACGGGCGGATCACAAGGTCAGGAGATCGAGACCATCCTGGCTAACACGGTGGAACCCCGTCTCTACTAAAATACAAAAAACTAGCCACGCGAGATGTGGGGCGCCTGTAGTCCCAGCTACTCGGGAGGCTGAGGCAGGAGAATGGCGTGAACCCGGGAGACGGAGCTTGCAGTGAGCTGAGATCAGGCCACTGCACTCCAGCCTGGGTGACAGAGCGAGACTCCGTCTCAAAAAAAAAAAAAAAAAAGAAGTACAATGAAATAGACACTATTATATATACTGATTAAACAGAAATAGGTACAAGATTTCTTGAGCAAGAACTTTTAATTGTGCTTTCTGAATCAGTAATTTCAACTAGAAAGAATAAAACAGTAATCAGAAATGCACATTAATAGTTGTGTACAAGAAATACACATCATTCCATTTTAGTACAACTCAACAAATACTTTTTGAGGACCTACCATGTTAGGCAATGTGGTACAGCAGTTAATAGATATGAAGTTTTTGCATTAGCAGCCAATATAAACATTAAACCAATAATTATGAGCATAACTATTGCAATAAACAGGAAATATTAGTGTGCTGTGAAAGCATATAAAGGATTTGAGCTATTTGAGGGCTAATGAAAGCTCCTGAGGAAATGATGTTTAAAACAAAACCTGATGTTTGATAAAATACCACTGGCCTCAGACTCAGGCATAAGGTGTTCCTGACTAGCCTCTGCTCCTTAGATTGCTGTTCCTTAGATCAACATATGTTTCTGTTACAAAACACATGAACTCCTCTGTCACTTGGGATTTGACACAAAGAGAGTTGCAACCCTAAACACTCACTCTCATGAACAACAACATTCAAGCCTCGGGAACATGTGTGTTGCTCTGTGTCTCTGAAGCCAAGTTTATGTGCTTCCAAATGCTTTGAATATATGTGGGTTGTATGCTTGTCATTGTCGGAGGTGGGCACCTTTACAGTGTAAAGAGAATTTGAGTGACAGAAGTGCATAAGTATGAGAAAAGACAAATTAATATACTTGAGAAACACTTTACTTAAAAATTTATATCAGAGAGCATGAATGTTATACAATCGATTTTTGCATAACAAAGTAGCATTACTTAGTCACCCAAGCACCTGTTTTCTTACTTCTTTTGGGTCCTAATTTCTGGTCCCAGGGGTACTCAGCAATAAACACTGTATTTGCAAGAGTTGTACTTGATAAATGAGGAATACTTTGAAATAAAAACTATTCATAGTACTATTACATTTACGTATATACATATGGACCTGGATTTCACATGCCTTAAAGGTGATACCAATTTATTACATTGGCAACTAGATGCAAATGGAAAGCTAGAATTGCAAAATAGTTTTATTACATCAAAATTTTCTGTAAGAATTGATTAAATGGCTGAAAATTAAATAACTTTTATATTTTAAAATGTTTTATTTCAATTTATATATTTATTATTTATAATTTTATCTTATTTAGTTTTAGGAGATGGATTCGGAAAATTTTATAAGAAATCTTCAAATGTATTTTTCAAAACATTAACAAAAATTGTAGATGTTAACATTTTCCACTTACATTAACTTTCACTTTTTGTAAAAATATATTTGAATATGTACACTTCGAATATAATTACATTTTACTTTTTAGTCTTTTTGAAAAGTGAGTGGAAGTAGAGATTGCAACAAAAAATAAGAGCTTAAAAACAGAAAAATAAAAATGTAATAAACTGAAAATTTTCAATCTGCTTAAATTTTTTAATCTAAAAATAATGAAAGTATTCTGCCAAGCATAACCTACATGACATTTATGAATAGAACATTACAATTTCACAACTTGAACAGATTATTTGCTGTTTCTATAATTTCATATTAATGAAAATTTAATTGTTCACTTCAAAAAATAATTTGCACCCAAAAGGAAGCTTGCATTTATTAGAACTGATTTAAAAAAAGGTGAATAGAAAGAAAATCAATAGTTTTTAACAAAAAACTGATCTCTGAAATTAAATATTTTATAATATTCTTAAAGGGTTCTTATTGTTAAAAGTATATTTTAGATAAGATGTTTTCTGTAACACTAACTGCATAATTTTTATACAAGATAATAGTCATTTTCTATGTAAGAGAAATGATTTCAAAATCTAACGGTAGAATGATGAAACATGAAAATAGATTTTAAAAATAATTCAACAAATGACAACTAAAATAGTAACTTCAAAATGAGATTAATGGAATAAAAAAACAAAGAGAATAAAACATCCATAATGTGTTTAATAAAGTACCCCTAATATGTTTAAAAATTTATAGTGATAATAATAAGAGACAAAAGCCATGCTGAACACTAATATTTGTTACTAGTGTTGTTGGACAATTAGAAAAAAAATTATTGGTTTTAGACCAACTGTAAAAGTTACACTTAAGTTTTTACTTAAGAAGTAACAAACAAAGAAACAAAATCTTTCAATTATAAACTGATTTATGATACTGAGAACAAGTCTATGATTACACTGCTAACACTGATGGTGAAGTAAAAGTATGTAAGACAAAAGTCTGGCTGAAAAATCTATCAGCATTCCTTAGCCAATGACGATACGTGTAACCGGGAGAAATGGCCTCAAATATACTGAGATTGATGACATTATATGGAAAAATTAGGCATAATATTTCACATTTTCCAGCTCTTGCCAAGATGAAATTTTTAAAATTTTATTTTATTTTTAAATGACATATAATAATTTTATATATTTATAAGGTAGAATGTGATGTCTTGATATGTGTATCTATTGTGGAATGATCAAATCAGGCTAATGAACACATCCATCACCCCATATATTTATCATTTATTTGTGGCAAGAACATTTAAAATCCACACTTTTTGAAATATATGTTATTGTAACTACAGTCAACATGCTGTGCAGTAGATCACCAGAAATATCTTGATAAAACACGTATCAAATTTTGACTCAACAACCTCTCTCAAACACGTAATGAAAATAAAACTACATGTTGCTAAACCAATTAGATTTCATTTAACCAAGATACAATGTATCATCAGAAGAGTTATGAAAAAAAAAAAATCCCACATAATGAGCAAAGCATGGTCTAACAAAAAAAAAAATACCATTTGAGTTTGTCAATAGCTACATACTACAAGAAATTTTTCTGCTAATACTAATGTTAACACATCCTTGAAAAAACTAGATAAATCTAAGTTTGGCTGTTTTTTTTTTTTTTTTTAAGGATGAAGAAATTTCGTATTTTTCTATTAAAATAAACTTCATGTGAAATTAGCAAAAAGAAAAAAAAATGATGGCAATCTAGTAAAATACAACTGAGAAGCAAAAATATTTGCCTAAAGGAAAAGATTCACTTACAAAAAGTAATGAACTACTTCATATGTTCTATTTCTTAGTCACTTAGACCAAGACAGTCTTAATTAAACAGAGATGACATATTGAGAAACATAATACTGCTTTTTAAAAGATGGTACTGTATTTCCTAACATACCAGCATTAAAATATTTGAAAGAAGGACTTGAGAAAAATTGTATAGGTCTACATTTTACTACATTATGAATATTATGATTATAAATGATAATGATTTGTATGATAATGTTAAATACGTTGCACTAGTTTTATAATGATAATTCATAACATGCAACCACATGATACTTGGAAATTATATATTGAAATGTACATTTCTTTTTCCAATTTAGATATTGTTTTAAGAAATTTATTGACAATTCCATCTGCTATTATATTGGCAAAGATAAATACCCCCAAATTTAAATTCACAAAATGCTATATAAGACTATAAAGATTAAAGAGAAGTTGCTTAGTTTGGAATACAAATTATGTGAAAATATTTATTATAACAACATGACTAGTGATTTCACCAAAACGAAGGAAATAAATTTTATAAATCAATAATTTGTAAATGATGTGTTTAATCCATGTATCTTCAGCACATCAAAGAAGGCCAGACATGGGCAATGTTAATTATATCGAGTCTTTTCTTTATCATAATTTTTTTGCCAGTGTTTAGTAATACAAAAATAATACTTTTTTGAGTTTGTATTTATGAAAGTATATTTGTATAAGTAAGTAAACAGAACATATTTTATGTAAAGTCTATTAGTTTGATATACATCTTTTAAATATTTAGACATAGGTGGACTTCCAACTGTAACAATGCTTTTGCTTACACAGTTATTAGATATCTGGGCAGGAATTAAATTGATAAACTCACTAGAGAGGGGTAGCACAAGGAGGCGGGGAAATATATAAGACATTAAAAACAGCATAAATAATAGGCTAAAGTTATTAAAGAACTTTTTCCATTTAAGAAACAGAAAGATTTTTAATATACTAAAATATTGCCTATATGATAAAATGAGAGAGGGGAATGTAACAGTAGAGGAATGGTAAGTATTTTATGTTATATCCACAAAATAAAATGATACGCAGTCACAAGAATTAAATTTTTAAAGTCTATTAAATTCATAGGTAAATGCCTACAGTACAAATTTAAGTACATAGTAAGAAATAAAACTAGCTTTATACTCTAGTCTGGATAATCTCCTTGTCTTTGCTTTCCTTCTCACTCTGATCATTCTGATGACTCTTGGGCTCTGTCTCTCTCTTCTGTGCATTCTACCTATTGATTTATTTATACATATAAAAGATATAAGTAAGTAGTCTAAAATACAGGTAACTTCTAAACATTTTTATTTGTCTTTCATTGTTTTCCACATTTTTTGAAATAACACACATTACTTTTAAAATAATGAAAATATATAAGCTTTTTTTATGTTTAGGGAAAATATGATTGCTTCTTTGTTAAGAAACTTAAAATATCAACAACAACGTATCTTCTCTCCCACATCTCAGATGAAATGGAATACACAAAGCATTCTATTAACTGGACTCTAATTGTATGTCAGTTAGGGATAATGTTATACTTTAATCTCTAACAGTGCCTAGCCCATTATTTTAATATCATTATGTCCCCAAAAAGGTACTTGAAACACGAGTCCAATACTCCTCCATCATAAAAATTGAATTTCTCAATAGTAGGGTGAAACTGAAGCGAGAGGCACAGAAAATGAACTAATGACAACAAAAGATAAATTGAATTACTTAAAAACCAGTTATTTTATAAAAATGACAAACTATCTTGTGAAAGAAGCTTCAGGTTAATTTTTTGCTGTTCTTTAAGTCTATTTGTGAAGAGAGACCATCATTACTATTTGCAGAGATTGACGGAGCAGGTGAGAGGGCCAGTATGTGCCATAACATATATGCCTAATGACTTGCTATTATCCCCACTAACAGCATGTGAGAAAACAAGAAACACAGGTAGATATGTATGCATAACTTAATAATTAGAATCCCCTCCTATCTTCCCCAAATGACGGAGGAGAGAGTTAGGAGGAAAAAAGTAAGTCAGAATTTACCCAGAAAGAATCCAGACTGTTCTGGTTCCTGTTTAAAAGAACCTTGCCACAAAGTTTGGATCCATAGGATTTCAAAGGTAGTTTTATACAAGGGGCTCTTTGAGTTAATGTTTTGAGAGCTATTATGGTTCAAGCACTCCTTCGTTTTCTACTCTCTCCTTTTGTGTTGTGCTCTGTCATAAAACAAGCACAGGATTTTTTCGATTTTAGAAGTCTGTGATTAAAGGTAGCATTTAGATGGGTAGACAGCAGAGCTGCAAAAAGTATTTGAAAGGCAGTGTTTTAATTTTCTATTTGTTGCAAAACTAAGTGATTCAAAATTTATTTGCTTAAAATAACTACTATTTCTTTGCCCACAATACTGTGTGTTGGTATTTAGCCAGGGTTTAGATGAGGAACTAATCAAAGTTCCACGTGGGAATAAGTGAGCGCTATTCATGCATTCACAGTCAATTGGCAAGTTGTTTTGTGGTTGGCATGTCACAGATGGCTTCCCTTCTTATGACCTCAATGAGGACTCTTGACCAGGGTGCTTCTGTTTTCTGCATAACTTTTCCAGGAGGATAACCAAGACTTCTTAACATGGAGGCTGAATTTCAAGAGGGCAAGCAAGCCTCAACATGCCAGCACTTACCAAGCTTTTGTTTGAATTGTTTTTGCTGTCCTTTCGGCCAAAGCAGGTCACAACGACAAGCCCAGAGTCGATGTGGAAGGAGATTATACCAAGGTGTGGGTACCATATGGAGCCAGCAGAAAGCTCTGCAGTGGGGCTTTCTGCAGCTCAAGCAAATGTCCTAAAAGTTTTGGAGCTGAATGAATGTCCTAAATACCAGCAATTGTATACCTTAAAATAGTTAATTTTGTGTTAGACGAATTTTACCTCAATAAGAGAGAGAAAAATATCGTAAGATGTGTATTCAATTAAGACAATGCAGACATACTATACAATTAACACACACACACACACACACACATATATATATATATATATACACATACACACACTTTTTCTTTTTTTTGAGATGGAGTCTCACTGTCACCCAGACTGGAGTGCACTGACACGATCTCAGGTCACTGCAACCTCTGCCTCCTGGGTTCCAGCAATTCTCCTGCCTCAGCCTCCTGAGTAGCTGGGATTACAAGCATGTGCCATCACATCCAGCTAATTTTTGTATTTTTAGCAGAGATGGAGCTTCAGTTAGTCAGACTGGTCTTGAACTCCTACCCTTGTGTGATTCACCCATCTCAGCCTCCCAAAGTGCTGGGATTACAGGCATGAGCCACCATGCCTGGCCATATGTATATATATCAATTGTGTATATATACTTAAGTATAGTGTATACAATTCTCAATAAGAGAATACATCATCTATTATATATATAACACATTATATGTATATGTATACACTATATATGTTTTATATATATATAAATGATTCTTACTCTGATTCAATGAATTGTATAGATATTTAATTATACAATGGACTTTGGGGACTTGCGTGAACGGATGAGAGGATGGTGAGGGATAAAAGACTACAAATTGGATACAGTGTATGCTGTTTGGGTGATAGGTGCACCAAAATCTCACAAATCACCACTAAAGAACTTACTCATGTAACCAAACACCACCTGTTCCCCATAAACCTATGGAAATACAAATAAATAATTATATAACTACTTATCTACATATTAATCTAAACTCTAAGAGACTTTGAAGAAACTTTATTTTATTTATTTATTTATTTATTTTGAGATAGAGTTTGGCTCTTATTGCCCAGGCTGGAGTGCAATGGCTCGATCTCGGCTCACTGCAACCTCCACCTCCAGGGTTCAAGCAGTTCTGCCTCAGCCTCCCGAGTAACTGGGATTGCAGGCATGTGCCACCACGCCCAGCTAATTTTGTATTTTTTGGTACAGATGGGATTTCTCCATGTTGGTCAGGCTGGTCTCAAACTCCTGACCTCAAGTGATCTGCCCACCTCGGCCTCACAAAGTGCTAGGATTCCAGGTGTGAGCCACCGTGCCTGGTCTGAAGAAAATTTTTATCAGTGAAAATTCCTTAATAGTTTAATGGAAAGAGAAAAGTCACATGTTAGATGGACCTCTTTTATAAACTTCCTTTGTATTCTTGTAAAAAACCGTACCTCTTCTATTTATTGTTTGGTTGAAAACTAAATTTTTCAGAAGATACAAGTTAACCAAAAGTGTTTGACACTTCTCTTCAGAGAAGAAGCACTAAACACATAGTCTTCTCACTTACTTTACTTCAAATAAATATTTCAACTGTATTTTGTTCAAGAAAAATTTCTCTTTTTTTCAGAGACGAGGTGCAGGTTACTAGTAAGAAGCTTTTTATCAGCCTGACTGTGACCTCATTGTAAGTGGCTTGTTTTATTTGTTTGTTTTTTATTGATTTTTAGAAGGATTTGAAGTTTGCATTTACACTTTAAAGTTCAAAGTAATAGTTGCCAGTGTTCAGGGATGTGTGAGGGACTGGTGAGTGTATTACTAAAGGTTAATAGGAGGCAGATTTTTGTATTTATGAAATAGGTCTGTATTCTGATTGCAGGGGTAATTACAAAAATCTACACTTTTGATTAGATGATATAGAACAAGGATACATCAGTAAAATAACATTGTATCAATGTCGGTTGCCTTATTTAGATATTATACTATAATTATTTAATATGTATCCATTGGGAGATAAATAAGATATTGATATACAGAACCTCTCTGTCCCTATCTTTCCAACCATCTATGAATCTATAAGCATTTCAAAATAAAAAAGTTAAAATTGCCAAGGTGTGATTGTATATGTGTGTCCGTATGTGTGGATGTCTATCTTGTTCCTGCTCAGTGATTGGTATAATTTTAGGAAAACATTAGAAATTTTTAAATATAATTTAGTTGTATATTTTCTTCTCCCTATTCTCCCTCTGTCTTTCTTTTAGTTGCCCACCGAAAGGATCTACAAAGAATGTTTGTAGACAACATATTTTAATTTTTCCCCTTTCCTTTTATCTGGCACCTAATCTTGGAGAAGAGAAATAAGTATGAGTACTCTTATGTTATTTTTTAAATTTCAACAGTTAAAAAAAAACTTATAATAAGATTTCACAACTACAAAAGAAAGACCTGCTTCTTCTCATAAGTCATGAACCAGATATTAAAATGATGTATAAACTAAGATCCTTGATGTGTTTAGGTTTAGATATTGTCTGATAACTTGTTAATACAAGTTTGTTGTAAATTTATTCGGATTAGAGACAACAATTTTAATATCTATCCCTCAAACTATAAGCTAATCCGGTTTTTTAAATACTTCTTAGAAAGTAAAGATCTAGAGTGAAAAAATAATATTTAAAAATTCAGAAAGTTCATATAATAATTATTTTAAAAATAAGTTTATATCCTTCCAAAGTAATTTTTCAACTTCTCATGATTATTTCTTTCTTTAATTTAATTTTATTATTATTATACTTTAAGTTCTAGGGTACATGTGCATAACGTGCAGGTTTGTTACATATGTATACTTGTGCTATGTTGGTGTGCTGCACCCATCAACTCGTCAGCACCCATCAACTCGTCATTTACATCAGGTAAAACTCCCAGTGCAATCCCTCCC
>NW_012115488.1:18277691-18299584 GCF_000951035.1 Colobus angolensis palliatus | reverse complement strand
CTCTGTTTTGGTACCAGTACCATGCTGTTTTGGTTACTGTAGCCTTGTAGTATTGTTTGAAGTCAGGTAGCGCGATGCCTCCAGCTTTGTCCTTTTGACTTAGGATTGTCTTGGCAATGCGGGCTCTTTTTTGGTTCCATATGAACTTTAAAGCAGTTTTTTCCAACTCTGTTTCATGATTATTTCAAACAGACTGCATGGACTTCTACTCAGATATAAAACTTTGGATGTACAGAAATAGGCTCTTTCATTAAAATATTTAACTAAAGGCCTTAACTGTTTATATTGTTTGCCAAGAACACATAATAGAAAAATCTGTTATTTTTCACTAGAGAAAAAATGAAAGTCAAAATATATCTTCCAAGAAACTTTAACTTCTTCATTTTGATTAATCAATTGGAAATTAATCAGTTCTTTGTTTAGTTCAAATGCCTGTCATTTTTGTTTTCATTTCTGTACATGCTGAGACAGCTTTTAAAATATAACAAATGATTTTTAATACAAAGATAATGTTTCATGGCTTTCACTTTATTGTAACTATTTTAAATTTAAAGAGAGTGACATTTTTAATGTATTATATTCTTCTCCCAATGGATATATTATTCTGCCTCCAAAACCACTCAAAGTTAGGGTGAACCAGAATCTGTTCAATTATATACTAATCTTCAAGTTTGAAACTTTTCTGTTACTCTCTTGAAGCTTTAGAAATGTCATTAGGACTATATAGAACTCTGGGATAATTTTTTTTCTAATATCACAAAGAAGGAAAATATCAGTCAAATAGGATACCAAATACAGCTATTATTTATGACCAGTTTATTTTTAACAATCTTTTTATTCACATAGAATGTATTAAAATGCATTTTGAAAGATACTTTATCATTGTGATCAAATTAACTAGTTTTCACAAATCTAAATTATTAATAAAAATTAAACTTAAAAACAACCATATGCATTCTCAGTAAATCCATTTAATTCAAAAGTCCTAATTACAACTCCTTATCATTTGTGGCTAAGGCCTAATAAAATAAAGAAACAGAAAGTTAAACATTAAGTGTACCTTTGACTAAGATAGAAAGGGTTTAAAAGAATCCTATTTCTATTTTATAGCTTAGCTAGAAGGGAGTAATTTAAATGGATTTGGAAAATCAATATTGATTTAGACCTGTATTTAATTGCATAAAACATATGTATGGCATATTGAGTAGGAAAATAGGTATATTTATTCATCCATAATACACACTAGGAGCTAGGTTTACTCGTCAGGATCCAGTTAGGAAATCAGAAACCAAGCTAAGCAAGGCAGTGAGGGATTCAATGCAGGAAACCTGTTACATATGTGATGGGATTAGGGCAAAGATGAGATCAGGCAGGAGCTTTCCTGCTTTCATTACTGAAACTACTGATGCTACTGCCTCAGGCACATAATCACCTGTGTAACCACAAGGCTTATGCTATTGGCAGAACCTATTCAATCCTTGCAACCCCCAGCTGCAAGGGAGTTTAGAAAATGTAATTTTCAGGCTTCAGGATCCTTGTGCAGACAACACAGAATTAGAATAGAGATGAGTACTAATGATTATTTGGGAAATGGCAAGCAAAGGTTTTGACCATTCCCACATGGAAAGCTTAGTTTTCCTGGAGAAAAACATTATTTAATCCAAGAAAAATGAAACATTACATCTGCTTTCACTACTAAGAAGGAGAGAGAGTGCTATAAGACTATATACTATGAGGAATTTGTCTATAACGAGGGGATAGAAAGGTTTCTTTGAGAAAATGGCAATGTACCTGACATATGAAGTTGTCATATATATTAAGTTGGGAAAGAATGGAGGGAAAACATCCCAGGTAGAAAGATCTTTGTAAGATAATATGTACAAATAAGGTACCATTAGAAATTCACTGTGGCTAGATCAGAGAGTCAAAGGGAAAGAGAAGTAAGAATGGAAGCTGCTAAAGTAGATAGGTTATAAAAGAATATGTAGAACAAAGTACTGTTTATTTAAAATAGTATACACATTCATAATATTCTGATAAGACTAAAAAAATCCTTCCTACCTTAACATATTCATCAACAAAGTAAAATAAGAATACTATCTGAAATGGCAAGACAATTTTTCTGAATATAAAGTTTTCTTACTTCTTTCTTGCTCTATTTTAACTCCTTTTTTTAAACTGTATTTTTCTTTCTTTGCAATGGTTCATTTTAAACATTTTTTCTGCTTCCTTTATATACATATTTGATCAACCATCTCCACGGGAAGAAAATACCTTTTTCAATGAAAATTCAAGTAGACTTTCTTTAACGGAAAGCAGGTTTTGCACATACTTACACTGCTTATTTGGCTCACTGCTTCGTATTGGGCCTACACATTTTCAAAAGACAGGAATGGCAATAGGATAAGAAATGTAAGGGAATTTAATTGGTTACAATCTGTAAAAGTATTCAAGCTCCCTTTACCCTTAATTAGGCTGAATTTTATGAGCACTGCAACTATGTTTCTATAAATATTCATGCATATACATTCAATATACATATATTAATATTAAGAAGTATTTCCAATGCTCGAAGAATCAATGCACTAACAACACACTGAAATACTGTGCCAGAGCAGTCTGGTAGGCTCTTTCCAGAGGGCTGCTTCTGGGCAATAGACCTCAGGCCATAGTCCTTGGTAAGATTTCTGAATAAAATCAACTTTAATTCTTTAAAAAGGTTGATTTTGGTTGGTAGCAGAGGCTCATGCCTGTAATCCTAGAAGTTTGGGAGGCCGAGGAGGGGGGATCACTTGATCCCAGGAGTTTGAGACGAGCTGGGGCAATATAGTGAAACTTTCTCTCTACAAAAAACAAAAATAAAAATGAGCTAAGCATGGTGGCTCTCACCTATAGTTCCAGCTATTCAGGAGGCTGAGGTGGGAGGATCACTTGAGCAAAGGAGGGAGAGAAGGTTACAATGAGCCATGATTACACCACTGCACTCCCGCTGGTGCAATAGAGTGAGACTCTGTGTTTGTTTTCCTTAGTCAACAGAGGCTTACGTTTAAGCAGTCACAATTATACATTTGACCTGAAGTTTGTTTGTGTTTTCCCTATAATTTGTTAATGAAACTGGGCCAGAATGCGCTCTGCCTAACGGTAGTTCAATTTGTTCTTTTGGTAAATGCCTTCAGGTTTTACCTTGTTTCTCAAAAGGGCGAGTTTCTGAGGCTTCATTTCAAATAGAAATGATCGATCTAAGAAACTTATATGAGAGTGCATTTGGCCGTTCTTGCATTTATATAAAGAAATACCTGAGACTGGGTAATTATTTTTAAAAAGGGGGGCGGGGCAGCATTTAGATGGATCACAGGTGTGCAGGCTGTACAGGAAACATAGTGCTGGCATCTGCTTCTGGGGAGTCCTCTGGAAACACAATCATGGTGAAAAGCAAAGCAGGACCTTGCACATCACATGGGCAAAAGCAGGAGATAGAGAGAGAGAGAGGCCGGCCATACAGTTTTAAACAGCCAGATCTCATGAAAAGTCACTCACTATGGTGAGGACAGCATCAAGGGGGTGGCGCTACGCCATTCATGAGAAATCCACCCCCATGATCCCATCACCCCCCACTAGGCCCTACCTCCAACACTGGGAATTACAATTCAGCATGAGATATGGGCAGGGATAAGTAATATCAGAGGACTACCCAGGAACTTTTCTCTTCTCCCTACCAGCCAGAGGAGAAACAATAAATAGGCAGAAATTATGGGGTTTGACCAATATTGCTATACATTAACAGTGAGGGAGGAGAACATGATAGGGGATTACCCACAACCACTGTAGTTTTCTTATTTCTATCCCTGTTTAGTTTTAATTTTGTATTTTGTTCTGAATGATTATTATCTAGATTATCTCATGTATTTCTACTAGTCACATTAAAACAAAATGGCAAATTTTGATAATTTCCTCCCCCCCAATTTTGATAAATAATAATTTATCACTAGTGGTAAGAAAGAGCTTTTATTAGAGTGATATTTTTCATCTCTTCTCCCTTTTAAAGTATCTCCAAGCTCTCTCATTTATTTCTCCTTCAGTTTCTCTAGTTATAACCAGCCTCCTTTGGTTGTTGGCTGATTTGATCTTTAATTTCTTCTGTGGTAGCTTTTTCTCATTCAGTTAATATTACCTTCATCTACCTCTTTATTCCCATGGTTAAGTGTTTTTCTCTAGGGAACACATGTATAGTTTTTCACCTACTCATTCATGGTTTTCTTCTCTAATTCAAGGAGCTATGGGTGGACTGCAGAGAACTTTAAAACTATGATCAGAATTTTTTGTGTTTAAATCCAGGCACATTTACAAAGAAGAGTGAGGAGCTGCCTAGCTATATAGGGGTCACCAGGAAGACGATGGTGACTGTAAACAGCAGAGGAAGCAGTAGTAATATCGGGAGGATGGTTGAGATAATAGTAAGGTAGAGGAAGCAGTATTGGTATTTCCTGATAGCTGTGGTGTGGTTAGCAATAGTAAGTGGTTGTAATTGTAATGGTGAAGGTATTTATAGGGTTGGCTTGGGAGGTGTTCTTGGGAGATGGTGGTTGTGAGCATAATGGTGATTGATCTGATGCCCTGAAAAACTCCCCCTGTCACTTTACACCTATCTCACCACTTCTTCCTAGTTATGCCACCAATTTTAACTAGTAGTAAGCAAACATCCCAGTCCCTCTCTTCAAAAGAAAAAATTTTCCTGCCTAATGTCACTGATACAGCTAAAGAAAGGAAGGTGCACTCCTACATTTTAAGTTGTAAATTGGAAAAGTATTAGTCTATAAAAACCTATAGCATAAGGATTCTAATACCTCCTCACTTGATTATAAGGGTTAAATGATAAAATAGCTTTCTGTCAAATACATGGTAACAATGATATAACATTCGCGAACACTTTGTTCCTCCTTTTCTCTCTTTGCCTTAAATTTTGTGGACAAATTGGTATGAAAACTGCATTAAAGTTTGAAAAGCTTGTTTCTATGGAAAAATCAGTTCCAGGTTTTAAGGAACAGTTTTACAAATTATCTTTCAAAACACAACATGGTTATAAAGCAGAATTGCCAGTATCTGGTTTAAACAACTGAGTCAGAGATTTGTCCAAGTGTCAGGGGAGTGGTTCTAGGACACTTTCCTTAACAACACTTATTTTATGGTTTATTTTATAACTCCTCAAGGAGAAGCAGGAGATATTTCTGTTGTATTTTGTTTTGACTTTAATATTTGACATAATTTATGTAGAGAGGACAAAATGCTGACTACAATAGACAACAAAGATATAGTCAGGAACGCTAACATTGGAAAGCCACGGCATCACACAAAACAGAGCATTCCTCTCTAATGAACAGTTAGAATTACGCTTTGCTGAGAGGACTGAAGCAGAAACACCTTTAAAACAATTTAACCATGAGGTTTTGCATGCTGTGTTCCTACTGCCTGAAATATTCACTTTCCTTAGTGACCCTTCCTCTCTCAGGGAGGCCTGCCCCTAATCTCCTTACCTAGGTCAAGTCACCCCTTGACAGTATCTCGTTACTCCCTTCCACAGCATTATTTACAGTGTCAATTTCAGAGATGTTTAAAAGACTATCCAAATAATGTGTTCTTTTCAAATTAAATTTTAATCTCCAGGGGTGCAGGACCTGACTCATTTTTCTTCACTTATGCTCCCAATGCTTATCGCAATGCTGACACCTGCTAGACACAAAACCAATGTGTGCCATCTATTGAAAGTGATCCTTTCCTACCAAATCCAGTGGAATGCAACCATGAGACACACAGAAAGTCATTAAAACCTGAGGAAAAAATGATTCAAAACCTCAGTCATAAGGGCTAAAGCTTCCCACGTAACTTACTGTATAGATTTAAATAAAAGCTATAGAAAGGAATAGAAATGGAAAACTTCTAACCCAAAGTATAAATGCTTAATATGATGAATACTCCAATTACCCTAATTTCATCATTACACATTGTATACCTGTATCAAAACATCACATGTAGCTCATAGTTATACACAATTATTTACCCGTAATAATTAAAAATTTTAAATTATAAAAAAGAAAGTACATGTTATAAATCGGTGGTATAATCTTTGGAATTGATAACTAAATATATTTATAACTACATTTACTGAGATATATGAATGTCAATATCCATATTTAAATTGTCATTTTGTAATAAAGATTCTTTTGGTCTAAAAAGTATTTTGGTTGCTGTAAAGCATGCAGTTAAAGAATTTATGCAAGTACTTCCATAAAAATGTCTAAAATTGGTAAATCTTGTATCTTATACTAAATATTATAGTCAAGTTTCTCTTTCCCAAAGAGAGAAAAATAAAAACGAGATTAATAGCACACTTTGAAAAATATTACTTGCTCAAATAATTCTTTTTTTTTTTTTTTTGGAGACGAAGTTTTGCCCTTGTTGCCCAGGATGGAGTGTAATGGTGCAATCTCGGCTCATTGCAACCTTCGCATCCCGGGTTCAAGCAATTCTCCTGCCTCAGCCTCCCAAGTTGCTGGGATTACTGGTACCTGCCATCATGCCTAATTTTTTGTATTTTTAGTAGACACGAAGTTTTGCTACATTCACCAGGCTGGTCTTGCCTCAGGTGATCCACCCGCCTCGGCCTCCCAAAGTGCTGGGATTACAGGCATGAGCCACTGTGCCTGACCAATAATTCTTTTTAGATGGGCTATATCTGTGTTTGATTGACAGTATGACTATTTTAGCTTCAATGTCATGACAGAATCAGCATTGCGTGTCTTCACTCACTTTTTAGAGAAACTATGGTCCCCATTCTCACTACTTCTTTGCCCTATGCATTTTTAAAAATCAAACATAGACCACAAAATAATGTGATGCACCTTATAATATATAAGCATCATCAATGCATGCTAAGAACTTGAAGACAAGTACTTAAAGCTCATAAAAGTCATAGAAGACATCAGTCTGGTGACTTTATTTGTTTTTTGGTTTTTGGTGTTTGTTTTTTGTTTTTTTCTTTTGTTTTGTTTTTCTTGAGACAGAGTCTCGCTCTGTTGCCTAGGCTGGAGCACGGTGGCATGATCTCGGCTCACTGCAACTTCCACCTCCTGGGTTCAAGCAGTTCTCCTGCCTCAGGTTCCCATGTAGCGGTCATTACAGGCATGTGCCACCATGCCTGGATAATTTTTTGTATTTTAGTAGAGACAGAGTTTCACCATGTTTCCCAGGCTGGTCTCGAACTGAGTTCAAACAATCCACCTGCCTCAGCTTCCCAAAATGCTAGGATTAAAGGTGTGAGCCACTGTGCCTGGCTGGTCTGGTGACATTTTGTTGGTAATTACTACCATTCATGTGAATCCACCTGCGCTTTTATACTTTATTCCTCTCTAGTATGTTTAGGCCACTGAAAATCTATCTTCTACCTGGACCTCAGGGACCTGCCCTACTGTTTTATATTGGAAACAGAAGGTTCTGAGGAATGTTCAGAATTCATAAAATTGTCAGGGTCAGATTCAGTATCTGGTTAACTAAGGATTTGTCTGGAGAAGCTAATGTTCATAGAAGTCTAACTGCCAGTTCTACAATGCTCCTGAATACATTATAATCTAATGGTTAGACTGGTGAAGTCCCACACTTAATTCACCCATAGGCAAGGTCTGGAGAATATTGTGTAAATCAGCCCTAATCAGCTGTATCTCCAACCAAAAGCTGCACAGTTCCTTGTGAAAATTACCCAGATCTAGGAACCAATGCTTCAGGGGATCTGACCAGTCTTCCTGCAGAGGATAGCCAGATCTGTAGGCACTGGCAAGAACCCCTGATGCATTAGAGTCTAGGTCTGAGTGATTGAAGACCAGTTTGCTCTATTATTGCATCTCCAGATTCCGGTCTCCTGTCTTGAGATGTATTTCAGTGTCCCTGACATTCCTCTTCAGAAAGGCCCTGATACTGCACTATTCACTGAGCATTCAATCTTTGTTCAGCCTTTGATGGTGCCTTTTTAATTTCCCTACACTCCCTGTCCTGTATCTCACCCACCAGTCTCACAGCCCTCATGA
Source organism: Colobus angolensis palliatus (assembly GCF_000951035.1). Lineage (NCBI taxonomy): Eukaryota > Metazoa > Chordata > Mammalia > Primates > Cercopithecidae > Colobus > Colobus angolensis. The sequence goes on along the minus strand of NW_012115488.1, from coordinate 18,291,509 downwards.
CTTGTGTGGCTTGTGGATGTCTGCCTTGCTGAGTCCAGGGTCTGGAACCCAATTTCTTTAGAAGGAGAGTTTAAGCAAATGCAATGGATGAGTCCATAATTCTCTTGGACAAACAGATGTTAAAGATAAGAAGAAGCAGTAGACCCCATATAAGTTTACTTATCTTAGCCAAGGTATGTCAAATTTAAGAATCATGGCCTGTAGCTGCTTTATTGCAGTTTCCTGAGTCAATACACCAACTGATAGAAAGCAAGTTATGTCTACAGAAGTCAAGCCTGAGATTACAGTCCTCAGCAGCAGGTTTTCTCTAGCTTCCCTTTGCCCTCTAACTCGCTCCTGATGACCACAGGGTAAAAACACAGAAAAAGATATTTACTTTATTATTTACTAAGGCAGGAAAACATCTAAGAGCTGTAGTTAATTAATGGTGCCAGTAAAAGTGAAAAAGGAAGGTGGTTAGGTCACAGCTCCCCTCTTTTTTTTAACTTTGCACTCAAAATAGACATTTGCTCTCAGAAAGCAATCTCTGACCACTCTGATTCTTGTACAAGTGTTTTGATAAATCTCTGAAGAAGCCTTAAAAGGTGCGGATCAATATTGAGATAATAGAGCCTGGCCCATAAACAATTCTTGCCTTTGAGATGAAAAGCTAATGAAAAGTCACAGAAACAAAGTTTATACTATACTGACTTTTATGTAAGAAGAAACAATGTCCATGGTGGACTTGTAAGATGTTAAACCTACTCTTCTTCATCAAGATGTTTGGTTTCTAAATCTTCACTTACAACGTATTGGAGGTAAGCCAGCAAGGATTTTTATGGGTAATCTGGCAATTGTAAAGTTTATATCTCAGAATAGGTTGGTTTATTCGACATTCATATAAAACTCATGATAGCAATTGTACATATTTAGGTTAAAATGTCACCTCAGCATAACAGACCACCTGCTTTAATATAGAAAGCCTAATTCTTTGTAAAGAAAAAAATATTCCTGTGTACCCTTCTCAGAAGCATGTAAGCCAAGATGTCATAATGGCTCTATAAATTGGGTACCAGCAACCCAGACAGCAAGTCCCAAAGTAGCTTGGAAGAGGCTTCAGCAAAGTTATATGTGAGCCTCTGTACCATAGGCAACTTCTCACCCTTTCCTTGGTCCTGGCTTCCTGCTTTATGAGCAGCAGCCTCCTCTGGGTGTCCCAGCTCTCATTAATTTTCCAGGGGTAGGAACATTTGAAAACCTGGAAGTACTGAAAGAAGATTCATTTAAGAACACAGACTAATCCAATCCATGGAATCACAGAAGAGGTGAAACATCAGGCCACAGGAAACAGGGCCAGAGAAAATGAAGTGGCAGAAATTCACAGATTGTCTCTTTTAGATTCCTGCCTTTGGATGGCTCAGCTAGGACTAAATGCTATCCTTTCATTCTTGAGGATGAGAGAACTGTGATTAATGGACTGAAAAATCACACTGGAGTAGGAAAGAAAGAGCCTTTTCCAATGGCAGATATGTTTGTGTGGCAAACACTAGCAATGTCTACTCCGCTGCTCTATAATGCAAGCAATATCTTCTAAAGATTTTCGTAAAATGGGCCAACATTTATCCCACACTTGCTTAACTTGATACCTGTAACTCCATTCTGTGGAAGCAAAATCCCTCCCCAAAAATAGATCTCCAAGTAACTCAAAGTAAATGCAAGTATTCTGTTATTTAAAATTTACTTCTGGCTGGGCACGGTGGCTCATGCCTGTAATCCTAGCACTTTGGGAGACCGAGGTGGGCGGATCATCTGAGGTCAGGAGTTCAAGACCAGCTTGGCCAACATGACAAAACCCCATCTCTACTAAAAATACAAAATTTAGCTGGAGGTGGTGGTGCATGCCTGTAGTTCCAGCTACTCAGGAGGCTGAGGCAGGAGAATCACTTGAACCCACGAGGCAGAGACTGCAGTGAGCCGAGATTGCACTACCGCACTCTAGCCTGGATGACAGAGTGAGACTCGGTCTCAAAAAAAAAAAAAATTTACTTCTAGTATTCTAGCAACACTATGGTATAATTTATAATGAAGCATAACATATTCCTAAATATGCAATCAAATAACATGTTATTTAACAAGATAAAGTGCATTCATTTTATTTTAAATAATCAGTTTTCCAAGATTTATGGTAAAGATAGTACCTATCACACACGAAGAGTCTAAGAGGCATATAAAGAGATATAAGCTATCTTTCTCTAGGCCTTTTAGAGGGTTTGGGCTAGGTAAAATGAATTTTTCAAGCCTCTCAGCAAAAATATGTTTATATTAGAATGCAACTTAGTGGGCTCAAGCTTCTTGCAGACCAGGCCATGGTAATTTGGATATGCTTTCATCAGTCAGCCTGATATCACTTTTCCCCAAGCATCAATAGTATTAATTGTAATTATTTTAATCATTAGTTAATCATCACTATAAGATACAGTAAAATGAACTGTCATATGAAAATATTACATTTGGGCCAGGTGTGGTGGCTCATGCCTGTAATCCTATATCACTTTGGGAGGCCAAGGCGGGTGGATTGCTTGAGCTCAAGAGTTCAAGATCAGCCTGGGCAACATAGTGAAACCCCATTTTTACAAAAAATACAAAAATTTGCTGGTGTGGTGGTCTGCGCCTGTAGCCCCAGTTACTTGGGGGAGCTGAGACAGGAAGACCGCTTGAACTTTGGGAGGTTGAGGCTGCAGTGAGCCAAAGGCAAACCACTGATCTCCAGCCTGAGTGACAAAGTGAGACTCTGTCTCAAAAAAAAAAAAAAAAAAGGAAAGGGAAGAAAATATTACATTTAATGTAAAATTATACAGTGGACTATAAGAAACTAAACACTAACTTTTTTTTTATCATCTATTGAACTATTAAATTTGGGAGAAAAACAGTACTTTCCATGTTCTTAAAGTTCTATTTCTCTGTTCTTCTTGTACTTTCTTTTCTTTTCTATATGCACAGCTGTGAGTATCTTACATTCTTTAATGTCCTCCTTATTCGTTAAATTTTTATTCACTTTTACAAAGTAAATTGAGCTTTCAAATGATCCATCTTGATGAATAAGAAATGGATTATGCTTGTGGGTGAATCTTTTTTTTACTGTTGTTAATCATTCTCATAATTTAAAAATTATGTAAACAAAATTATTTTTAGCCTATTATGAATGTCTGTGCTTTCTGATTACTTAATTGCAGAGAGATAAGCTGAAGAAAATGTTACACTACCTTTTGTACCGAGTCTCAGTATCTTAATTCAAAAGCAATTTTCCCAAGAAAGCCGAGCAACAATTTTCCCATAAAAAGAAAAGTAAAATCTAATAGTTGTAGCTAGAAAGAGTAAATCTCTTTTATTTTCAGTTAGACACACATTAAAAAAAAAAAAAAAATCTGTGTTTCTTCTTAGATGTTTCAGGCAATGGTGCCTGACAGAAAGCCTGAAAAACTATTTGAATAAAACAAGAAGTAGCCATATTTCAAAGAGATCATGTCATTTGCATTTGATTGTGAAAAATCTTGAAATTCTGAGGAATTCAACTTAAATTGTTGTAGGTGTCATTAGCTTGGTACATTTTCACAAACTTATAGGATTTTATCCATGACAAATAGGTCTGAAGTATGCCAAGCAAGGTGATTTTATTGACAATGCCACCAGCTACCATATTCACACATGCTTTATTTTCCTGTGTATTTTGACATCATTTAAAACTTATGGACTTTTCTTGTTATACAAAGGTTTTCTTTGTTTTTATGCACATCTGCCAGTAGTCAGTCTTTTTTTGACATATTTAGGAAACCCATAGTCACAATTTAGCAGACATTCTGAAAGTATATTTTCCATCTGTTAATTCTATCCAACACCAAAAGAAAGATACTAATATATATATAAATATATACTAATCACTTCTTAAGCAACTTCTCCACAAAACAGAATAATCTTTTCATTAATAATCATCATAATTAATTTCCACTTTATTATGGACAATTTATTTTAAATTGCTTTTAAAAGGTCTACTTTCATTTCATTGTCATTTTGTGCCTAGTTTATTGAGCAACTTTTTTGCTAATAACAAAACAGTACCAAATCATTTGTTGTTAATATTACGCCTTGTCCTTAATTAAATTTTTTACTTCCATTGTGTGAAACTAGTTTGTTCCAACAAAATCATTTTAAGGCTAGATTTTGTTGGATAATTCTGGCTGAAAAAAACAAGCAAAGACAGGGAGATAAAAGATACTGTGTATTTACCTAGCACTGCAATATTTTCCAAGGAAGTGTTAAAATTCAATTATTCCAGAATAGCAAGAAGCAATAAAGCTACGATTGGCAGCAAACAGTTGAATATCTACTGTCTCTGGCTTGTACTGAAATAAACAAAAAGCATCTTTGGAAGTCATGATTAACTGACCTAACAAGCTTATTAGTTTAGTCTTCCATTTATGCATGCATTTATTCAGCAAAGAAATATTTATTGAGGGAATATGATTCACCAATATTAAAACAAAATTCAGTCTTTCCTTTTCCTTAGGATTACTGCCTTACAGAAGAGAAGGCATATTATGACAATATGCATAATAAAAAATAAGAAAAAATGGATGAGATGCAAAAGTAGAGCAGGGAATAGAGACATTAATTCTGCAGATGGTAAAGATGGCTTCACGGAAGAAGAAACTACTTAAGTCTTAGGATAATTAGGGATTATTGGGTAAAAAAATAGGAAAATAATGCTTTAAAAGCAGAAAAAATACATGTGCAAAGTCATGTTGCACAGAATGTAACATCAGGTCATTTTTATCTGCACCTAAGTGACTTGGGTGAAACTCCATGAGATAATGTTGAAGAAGAAATTAGGCAAAGTCCGCATCAAGAAAGTGTTTGCAAGTCAAAAGAATCAGTTTCAGAGATGTGAGGACTCGTTAAGGGAATTTTATAAGGAGTTGATTGTATATCGGAGTTGCATTTTAGAGAAATAGACACACTGGGGTAGAATGGGCAGATTAAAGGGAGAAAATACTAAAGGCAGAGAGATCACTTAGAGTGTCTTCATAGTTAACAAGAGGAAATTAACAAGATCTCTTAATTTCAGAAACACCACCACCAGGCTCCACAGCTTCCATCTCTAGCAGTCTTACATCAATGCTTTGACTCCTCAGGACCACAAGTTCATTGACTTTCCTAAGTTTTCATTATCTATTACTGTGTTCATCTTCACTTGCCATCATGACTAGTTTAAATTCCATAATTAACTGTTGATATCATCCTTTTAAAAATATCCTTTATGCCTCTACATGTGTCTTTTTCCACACACAAATCCAAACTTGTGTGGGCCCAATTATCCTTTTACTTTTCTTAGGTTAGTTCTGAACAGTTGAATGTCCCTGGATAAAACACACATATAAGGTGATTATTGGCATTTCAATACAACCATATATTTAGCAAATATTTACTGAGTGCCTACTATATGTCAGGCACTGTTCTAAGGTCTGGGAATATAGAAATAACAAGACAGAATTAATATCCTCCTGGACTTTGCTGTCTAGTGAAGAAAATCTATAAACAAAATAGGAAGACAAAAGATAAATGAATACATAAAATAATTTTAGTAACAAATACATATTAATATATGAAAGAAAAATCAAGGGAAGTGAATAAAAACATAGGATGGAAAGGCAACTACATAAGGTAGTCAGGGGAGAGCTTTCAGAAGAGATGAAATCAGGGCTAGGAAACATGTAAAAAGCTAAAACTGGATCCCTTCCTTACACCTTATACAAAAATTAATTCAAGATTAAGACTTAAATGTTAGACCTAAAACCATAAAACCCTAGAAGAAAACCTATGCAATACCATTCAGGACATAGGCATGGGCAAGCACTTCATGACTAAAACACCAAAAGCAATGGCAACAAAAGCCAAAATAGACAAATGGGATCTAATTAAGCTAAAGAGCTTCTGCACAGCAAAAGAAACTACCATTAGAGTGAACAGGCAACCTACAGAAAGGGAAAAAATGTTTACAATCTACCCATCTGACAAAGGGCTAATATCCAGAATCTACAAATAACTGAAACAAATTTACAAGAAAAAATCAAACAACCCCATCAAAAAACAGGCAAAGGATATGAATAGACACTTCTCAAAAGAAGACATTTATGAAGCCAACAGACATGAAAAAATTGCTCATCACCACTGGCCATCAGAGATATCCAAATCGAAACCACAATGAGATACCATCTCACACCAGTTAGAATGGCTATCATTAAAAAGGAAACAATAGGTGCTGGAGACGATGTGGAGAAATAGGAACACTTTTACACTGTTGGTGGGAGTGTAAACTAGTTCTACCATTGTGGAAAACAGTGTGGTGATTCCTCAAGGATCTAGAACTTGAAATACCATTTGACCCAGCCATTCATTACTGGATATATACCCAAAGTATTATAAATCATGCTGCTGTAAAGACACATGCACATGTATGTTTATTGTGGCACTCTTCAGAATAGCAAATACTTGGAACCAACCCAAATGTCCATCAATGACAGACTGGATTAAGAAAATGTGGCACATATACACCATGGAATACTATGCAGCCATAAAAAAGGGTGAGTTCATGTCCTTTGTAGGGACATAGATGAAGCTGGAAACTATCATTCTTAGCAAACTATCACAAGGACAGAAAACCAAACACCACATGTTCTCACTCATAGGTGGGAATTGAACAATGAGATCACTTGGACACAGGAAGGGGAACATCACACACCAGGGCCTATTGTGGGGAGTGGGGAGGGGAAGGGATAGCATTAGGAGATATACCTAATGTAAATGATGAGTTAATGGGTGCAGCACACCAACATGGCACACCTATACATATGTAACAAACCTGCACATTGTGCACATGTACCCTAGATCTTAAAGTATAATAATAATTTTTTAAAAAAAAGAAATCAGGGCTAAGAATGGAATGATAGAAACTGTGAAGATCTAGGAAAAGAGCCCTAAAATATCTCTCAATTCACTCAAAGTAAAAGCCACAACTCATCATGGCTCTTAGAATGACCTCCAGTAAGAAAGGGCTTTGCCATTTCTTTGCCACAACTCCTTTCACTTTCCCCTTGGTTCACTCTGTTCCAGCCACATAGGCCTACTTGGCTAGCACAGAGCAGGCATGTGCCACATTAATGCCTTTGTACTGGCTTTGAAATGACTGTCCTCTCTATCTAGAACACTTCCCTCGATAGCTTTATGACTCTCTCATTTCCTTCAAATCTTACCATTTTGACAAGGCCTACCCTGACCTACTCAACTCCCACTACTTAAGATCTCAACATGCTTCCCAAAATCCAGGTGTTTCTGATCCTCTTAACCTGCTACACATTTTTTCTTTTCCTAAAGCATGCTTTTCTGATATACTAGATGAATTATTTACTTATCTATTTATGTTTTGAATTTGTTATCTTTTCTAGCCTCAGGTCCTCAACTAACTTGTAAATTTAGCAGAAATCTTTGTTCTGTTTATTGATAGATGACCAATAACTAGAAGAGCACTGGTATGTTATAGGTATTCAATAATTGTTTGTTAAATAAATGAAAAGTTTTAAGTAGAGAAAGAAGGAAGTAGAAGGACCATGAGTCAGGAATAAGCTCAGCATGTTCAAAAAACACTGACATTCATAGTATGAACATAAAGAGAAAAGGGAGATGAAGTGCAGAAGTAGATACATCTTTTAGGCTATGGCAAATAATTTCTATTTTATTTTATTTTATTCTAAGTGTCAATTGGATTTAACTTTAGCAAGTTTTACACTTATCTGATTTTTTACCCTTTTCTTTACCCTCTTCCTATTATTCTTTTTCCCCTTATCTTATGAAATGCCAAATGTTACAGCTTTATCAGAATACTTATTGACCTCCCTCTTCCTTCATGAGTTCAGAACAAAGTGAGAGGTAGAGGCAAAAGTCAGAAAGCAAGATACAAAGATACAAACTTCATCCTTGAATTCGATATTTCTTTTAACGAAGACATTGGCATGACCAGATCTCTTCCCAAGGGTCTGACCAAATGCCACAGAGGAAACCAGCCTGTGTACCTCCTGCTGACCAAATGGCTTCTGAAGAGAAAGAGAGGACAGGACTGAATCCAAAATTACCAGTCAGATAAGTCATCTTCCTTCCCATGGGATAGGAGTAAAGATGTCCTTGTAGACAGGTTCCTCCAAATGAAATGAGGAATCAAGGCCGCTCCTGTCGAGTCCTAATTCCCAGGTAGTTCTGGCCCCTGGCATTCAAACAGAACGTCTTTGAGCAGCTGGAGAAATCCCTCAGGCAAGGAGATGCTGGGACCAGCAGCTGAAAGTGGGAAGGGGTGTATTGTAATGGTAAAGTCCAAGGCCACTTCATCAGGACACCACCAAATTTCAAACTGACCTGCCCTTACACCAGTCTTCTCTGCCTTTCCTTCTAATACGATAAATTTGCTGTAGTCTTACTGTATAACTTGTTTTATGGCATAATGTTCTTTCATTAAATTTCACCTGCTAAAATGGATGGGAAAAAAGAAAGGAAATCAGCATATCAAAGAGGTATCTGCAGTCCCAAATCTGTACACCAACCCACCATAACACGCAGTTTACCTATGTAACTATCCTGCATATGTGCCCTAACAGAATTGTCATTCAACCTAACAATCTTGTTACTGGATATATACCCAAGGGAATATAATTTATTCTACCGTAAAGACACATTCACACATATGTCTATTGTGGCACTCTTCATGATAGCAAAGACGGAATCAACCTCAATGCCCATCAACGGTAGACAGGATAAAGAAAGTGTGGTACATATACACCATGGGATACTAAACAACCATAAAAAGTGAGATAATGTTCTTTGCAGCAACATGGATGGAGCTAGAGACCATTATCCTAAGCAAACTGATGCAGAACAGAAAACCAAATACTATATGTTCTAAATGATAAGTGTGAGATAAACAACGAGAACACATGGACCCAGACAGGAGAACACTGGGGTCTATTTGAGTGTGGAGGGTGGGAAGAGGGAGAGGATCAAAGAAAAATAGCTATTGGGTACTATGCTCATTACCTGGGTGATGAAGTAATCTGTACACCAAACCCCGACAACTCGCAGTTTACTTATGTAACAATCCTGCACATGTACCCTAAACATAAGATAAAAGTTTAAAAAAGAGTTGATTACATGGAAGCAGAGATAGAATAGTGGTTACCAAAAGCTAGAAAGGGAAATTGGTAGGAGAAAGGATGAAGAGAAGTTGGTTAATGTGTACAAAAACACAGTTAAGTAGAATGAATAAGTTATAGTATTTGACTGTACAGTAAGAAAATTATAGTTAGCAATAATTTACTGTATACTTCAAAATAGCTAGAAGAATTGTAACGTTCCCAATGCAAAGAAAAGATAAATGTTTGTGACAAGGGATATCCCAATTATACTGATTTGATCACTGCACATTGTAATACACACATCAAAATATCACATGTACTCCAAAGGTATGTACAACCATGAATGTTATGTTCTCTGAAAGGCACAAAATTTTAAATAAAATTTTACACAGAAAATTAAAAATACAATAACCTGGCATCTTTAACTCAACATTTGTAACAATTTAATGGTGGTAGGCTTTAGTGAAGCCTCCCATTCAGGCTTTCTTACTTTAATAAAACAACTTTAGTACATTTTCTATTCTACAGTAGTACTTTATTGTGAGTTACAGAAAGTAAACTGCCCTTGTCAAAATAAATAAAGCAAGTACATCTCAGGATTTCACATGCCTGATTTAATAATGTTGTTTTTTTAATGTGCATCACTACTCATTTGCACAATTTAGTCATCTCTTAGGAATTCTCAAGTCATTAGTGTGAATTAGTACAGTATTAAGTATGAAATGACAGATACTTCTAAGAATTTTAAAAGAAGTACACTCTTAGGCACAGATTAATGGGGAGTAATTTATCTCCGTCTACATTTACAGCTCCCACAATGAAAGCAGATGGGCCACAAATATGCTTTTCCTAAGTGGTCATTTTTAGTGGCAAACTGCTAACACAGCAGCATTTCTGGGTCCATTTCTTCAACACAGACTCACAGGAAACCCGACATTCTATAGTAGCATGAATCCTGAGTCGAGAGACATCAGATAGCATCCATGGTACTGCTCTGGCATTGTGTGACTGTGTGTCATGTGGCTTCTTCCTCTATCCTAAAGTGGTTCCTTACACATTGTACATACTCTTCAATATTCAGGAGTTTGACAAAGTACTGTGTAGTTTATAGAGCCCTTTGCTGTATACATTAATTTATTTTCACATCTCCACAGGATAACATAACCCTGATTTTACAGGTAGGAAAACTGCTACTCCTCTAGGAAGTTTAAGTAAATTATCTGATGCCACATTACTGGGAACTGCCAGAATCAGTACATCTTCTAAGTTCTCATGTGTTTAGTGTTAGGTAAGAAAGTTATCTCAGCTCATTATCCCACAGAGGTCCCACGTGCCAAAGACTGGGGCCAGAGTGGAGCAAGGCACTCAAATAATTCACTAACATGCTTTCTCTTCTAAAGTAATACATTCTCCAAATAAAATCAATTTCTTGTTCAATCTTTGAAGACACTGTTAATTTTTAGAGGTAAAAATTCTAAAATAACCTTCACATAATTTTTATGCTCTTGCTAACCCTTGGAAAGCAGCATTAATAAGCTCTCTTTGGAGGGGCCATTATTCCCAAATATAACTCACAGTATCTAAGTAATTAATGTATTCTTTACTCACTTTACTTGAAGTAACAGAATTTGGAATTATGTAATGTAACTAAGAAAATGCTAAAGCTGTGTCATTGAGTACATGAGCTGCTGCTATGAGTCTCAAGAGATGAGATACAAAATGGAAAGAAAGTTTTAAATTAATCTGGCTACAAAGATTAAATATAAAAATAATGACTAAAAGTAGTCATCATGTTATTATTCTTGTTATTATTCATGTTATTATTCTTAACCAAGAGAAAACATGTATCCTGTTCCTTTTTGGAACTGCTTATCTCATCTTCAACTCAATTTCCAACTCACATCTACCAGAAGATCTCCTGCTAGTACAGCTTGCATCTCCACAGTATGTCTTGGATGTAGTCTTCCTGTACAATCTATATACGTTTTGTCAACTCATGTTCTATTATTACAATATTTTCTGGTTTGTATTGTAATTGATTACATGCTTCTCCCTCTCTTTATTCTGAGTCCTTGATGTCAAGGGCCACATTTAATTTTTTGAGAGGTACGGATGGGGAGTGGATATACTGAGCACCTAAAACAAACACTCAGTATGATTCTGGAGTGAGTGAACAAATGAGTAAATCTAAATATATTTGAAATCTGATGACTAATAGCAAGTCCATGTCATAAAATCAAATGCAGTGTTTCCTTATAGTCCATGTATAGTTTTCTGTACTGGCAGCTGTAAAAGAATTCAATAAAGAGCAATAGACAAAATCATCTGCATCTTTCATGACAGCAGGAAGTGAATACAGAGATGTTAATAATTATTATAGTCCCTCAAAAGGTACTGCTTTTTTATTCCAAAATATCTCTTACCGTTTCTTGACATAGTCAAATGGATTCACTAATTTACCTAATATAAAGAAATCCTTAGGTAAATTATTGGCTTCCTTTAAAGGGATGTTAAAGTGAATTAGGATAGGTTAAAGTTAGACCTAGAAACTTCAAAAGTGATTATTTAATTGAATATACTTATCTTTCCATGATAATTGATAACAAAAGCATTCATCTAATTGAAAATCTCCAAGAAATAAAGCAAGACATACTGAAACACTATTCCATAATTTTTTTATGAATCACTTATCTTTAAAGAAAAATTGAGTTACTGATATTTTAACAGTTAATTTTCAGCTAACTGATGCATAATTTAAACCTTTGACCAAAAAAATGATAACCTTTATGTTTTACTTTTAATGTTAACAAAGCATATCAGATTTAAGCCATATTTAAAATGTTCCCGATAAATATAGACACTTACCCTGAACAATCAGTTACACAGAAAGTCACAAGATGAAATTTAAAAGCAGCATATTTAGATTTTTAGGTTGTTACTCCAAACATAGATATGAGAAAATTCTCTGTAAATATCTCATCAATTCAGAAGATTAACGAGCTTTAATAAAGGGATAGGAAGAAAATGGAAGTCATAAGAGACACTATAAAATTAAAAACATATTTTTTTCTGATTTCAGATTTTGATTCTTTATTTAAAGGGAAAAGGCCACACCAAAAAAATACGGAAAAAATCTACATACTGAATGCAAAGGCAAGGAATTTCTCTGACAGAAAATAATCTGGCTGATGGAAATAATAAAGCTAAACACCATGCTCCCCACCATAAATCATAAGGTTTGAGATGAAAGATAGACACCTCAGAATTCAAACAGACAAGGAGAGGCTTCACAGTTTTGTAAAGCCTTTAGGGGGCAGAAAAGGAGGAAGATGTTTCTTCATCTTTGGAATACAGTAGAGATGTCCCTAATCCCCCAAATTCAGAACCCTGGGCAGGGCCCTGAGAACCAAATGAGACTCATATTTCAGAGTAGAGATAGTTGGCTTGAGTCTCCTGGGAGAGGCTAAAGCCACAGGATACTAGGGGATAGATGAGGCAGCATTGCTGGAAGTGAGCACAGGAAGCATTTTCAGATAGCAGAAGCAACAGCAGAGCAGTTATTTGGATAAACTCTAAGACAGATTCCTGTACTAACTTCCGGGCTTCACCTCCTAGCTCTCTGTGCTTGTTCAAGTTACATGACCCACTGAATTTGTTTGCTTAAATGAAGAACAAGACTATCAACACCAAACTTAAAGAATTTTTATATGTATTTGGCTAGGAAAACAGAGCCACTTAATGTGTTCTAAGTATGAAGGGTTTAATATGAAAAAGTAAAGAATTACCCCACCATTAGAAGAATTGGGAAGTACAGGTTGAGTTGGGGAGCAAACAAGAGTTGAGGGTGGTTGGGGAGCCCCGTGCCCATGATCACAGCCCAAAGCACTTGTATGGGGTTTCTCACGAGCTTACAGGGAAGTTACTGCAATACCTTTGAAATATATGAATATATGAAAGCTCCCATTGATTTTCTCTGTCGCATCAGTAAAAGGAATGGTTTTCAGTAGCTGTCTGGAAAGTCAATGTGAATCTCTCATCTGCACAGCATCTGACTGAAACTGCCTTCAGAAAAAAATGGCCTCTCGGGTCTTCTTCCTTCCTAATCAAGCAGAAATGCTTCTTCTTGGCATAGGTCAATCTGAAACCATACAGGGAGGGGGATTCATAAACACAAAGACTCTGGCTTCTCTGCATTGTGAGGAGACCTTAGAAAGAGGTGGTGATGATGCAATTATTCAGCATCAATGAAAATATTAAATTTGATTATCCACAATAAGAGTATAGCAAATATTAGTACTAGTATTATTTATTATCTTTACAGAGTAAAAATACTTTTTGGGCAACATTAACTGTACAAGAGAGAATATTTCTTGATATCTGATTTCAGGCACAGAGAAACTTTAGAAAACAGAGTTTGGTGGTCCCTTGGTGAAGAAAAATGGTATAGATGTTTTTTCCCATAATTCTCAAAATTTCTTTTGGTGGACCTATATAACTTACACCATCAGAAAACAAACATTATTTTAAGGAGGGAATGGGAAGTAGAATAGTAAGGAAAGAAGGAAGGAAGGAAGGAAGGAAGGAAGGAAGGAAGGAAGGAAGGAAG
>NW_012115488.1:18275312-18277636 GCF_000951035.1 Colobus angolensis palliatus | reverse complement strand
GAAGGAAGGAAGGAAGGAAGGAAGGAGAAAAGGAAAAGGAAAGGAGAGGAAATGAAAGGAAAGGAAAAAGGGAGGGAGGATTTTAGCAGTTATGCTGCTGGGATGTAGCTCAAGTCAAAAGCTTTTGCTATTTGTTCCAGGTTACTCATAACTGATGTGTTCTATTTGTCAGCCTAATGACTGGAGAAGCACCTATTATATCTTTAATTAGTAGAGTATATGACAATAAGAATGGCAGTTTTAGGTGCAGCAGCTTAGAAAACAGATTCAAGCACAAGAAAATGAATAATATAAATGGTAAAAAAATCACCACTGACAATTCAGCAAAGCCAACAAATCCATATAGTACATGCTAAAGCGCAGCAAATTACAATACAGAGATAATATAATGAATTAACACATCAATATGACAGCATATGATCAACAAAAACAAAGATCTATTGAGCATCTCCAATATACAACACTCCGTGTTGAAGAAATTAAGACAATGACCCAAAGCTAGAGACAGGAGATACAACTAATAATACATAACATCACAAATGAGCTCATGCAAAGCATCTACCGAATGGCACAGTGATACCCTCAGGTAAGGATGTAGTATCTGAAATCAAGACACAGGAGTGGTTCTCTGTGAGATAATGTTAAATAAAGCAAGAAAGTAAGTTCAAACTTCTCTCTTTGAAAGACAGCAAAAAGCAAGAGGAAACAAAATGAAAGTGGTTGGAAATGTTCCCAGAGTTCCATGAGCCATAAAGCTGTCCATGTACACACCCTCTGAGGTTAGTCACTGCTAGAGTGGACATCAATCACCGTGGTCACACTGGAAGACTCCCTCCAGGAAAGTTAAAAGGAAAAATAAAGACTTAAACAGTGCCATACATCAAACCCATGAATCTGAGAACAGGGTGGTAAAAGATGCATTTATAGTACAAATTAATCCAAATGACCAAGGAGGGCAAATGTTTTCCACATGTACACTACGTGTCATAACGTACTCTGTGACTGTGCAATAAAATAATAGCACACTTTGCCAGGAAGGTCATTTTATTTATCAATTCAAAACATATCCATTCAAATTTGCAGCATGCCAATATATTCAACATTTTACTTAATATTAAGACACTGTATTCACTCCTGTTCTCAGGCCCTTTGATGAAGTGGCATTTCCTGACATTTTCTGACACTTTCTCATAGTGGAGTAAACTGACATTAAGTCAGATTTCACTGGATTATTACATCTTACAGATCAGAAAAATTCTGGTCATTCATTCAACAATCATTGACGAGGTGCCTCACTGTTCTCACTCTTCTCCTGGTTACTGGTGTTGCAGTGGGTTTATGCCACTTCCCTAAACAAACAAGGTTAGACGTCTCATTGACTTCTGGTTTGGTTATGAACACCTCATCCTGGCTTTAAAGTACTTCTCCAACATGTCTGCAATCCATATTTCCTACACAATGTTTGGTACAAATTTCAAACACCACATTCTTCATGAACATTTTCACATTTCTCCTGAACAAAATGTGGTCTTTCCTTATATGAAATATATTTTCTGCTGTTTTATAGAACATTGTGTTTTGTTTCTGGTTAAATATCACTTTATGTTGACCACCCCCAAGTCCTAGTGAATAACAAATAGCCAATATTATTTTTCACGTATCTTGAGGATTGGCTAGGAGGTTTCTCTGCTGAGTTTGCCTGTGGTCACATATGTGTCTGCATTCAGCTGGGAGCTCAGCTCAGCAGGAAGGCCCCAGATGGTCTTATTCATGTCGGGCAGCTTGCACTGGCTACTGGCTGGTGTGCCCTGTTTTTTTTCAACTTGTTCTTCCATTCTCCTGTTGGCTAGACTATCTCATTCAATTGATAAAAGAAATAGAGAGAGCCAGTTTTCATTCAAGGATTGAAGAATGAATTTCACTTCTTGATGCTAAGGATGTAAGGCCACATTTACTGCATTACACATTTCACATTTTGGTTGTGCTTTTATTCTTACAGGTCCTATAGATCAGGAACTCTGTTACCACAGTATCTCCTACATTGTTTGGCACAGTGATATAAACCTTTTACTTAATAAATATTTATTTCACACAATGTAAGGGTTGTCATGGTACTATCTACAAATAAATAGATAACAAAGACAAGTCTAGGCAAATATTCAAGACAGAAGTATGTTCTTAAAACTTGGAGAGGGCCAGGTGCAGCGGCTCACACCTGTAATCCCAGCAATTTGGGAGGCTGAGGCAGGTGGATCATGAGGTCAGGAGTTCCAGACCAGCCTGACCAATATGATGAAATCCCATCTCTACTAAAACTACAAAAA
>NW_012115488.1:18266060-18272552 GCF_000951035.1 Colobus angolensis palliatus | reverse complement strand
AAAAAAAAAAAAAAAGGATGTTCAACATCATTAGCCCTTAGGGAAATGTAAGTTAAATCCACAATGTGATAACCATTACCACCGACTAGAGTAGCTACAATCAAAACAACTGACAATATCAACTCGGCTAGGATGTGAAGCAACTAAAACACTTATACAATGCTGAGGAGAATGTAAACTGGTATAATCACCTTGGAAAACAGTGCTTACCATAAGATCCACCAATTCCACTTCTAGGTATCTTCCCAAGACATATGAAACATATGTTCACACACTTATAGGCAGAATGTTCATAGCAAACAGTAGTCATGATAGCCCAAAATTATAACCATTCTAAGTGTCCACTAACCAGTGACTAGAATAACAAACTGAGATATACACATAGTATGAAATAATACAACTATGATAGTAGTGATCATGATAGCGATGATCGTGATCATAAATATGATAGCAGTGATATATGTTACAATGTGGAAGAACCTCAAGGATATGCTCATGAAATAAGCTAGACATAAAAGATTACATATTTTATTATTCAATTGACATGAAGTTTCTAGAAAAGGCACATGCATAGAGACTGAAAACACATGAGTGTTTGCTTTAAGGCTGGGCATTGAGTGGTTGCCTTAGGGCTGAGGTTGACAGAAAGGAACATAAAAATTTTTTTTTGAGCTGGTGGAAATGTTTTAAAAGTTTAGTTATGGTTGCATAAGTCTATGAGCCTCCTAAAAATAACTGAAATATTTACTTAAAATAGATAAATTTTATGTTATGTAAATAAAACTCTTAAAATATGTAGGAAAGTATAAATAAACCTGTTACCTCAATAATGCTGTTTTAAAAAGAAAAGTAAGGTCACATGTGTTGGCTCACACTGTAATCCCAGCACTTTGGAAGGCTGAGGTGGAGTGACTGCTTAAGGCCAGGAGTTCAAGACCAGTCTGGGTAACATAGTAAGACCCTGTGTCTGCAAAATATAAATTAAAATCTTAGCAGAGTTTGGCGGCACGTGTCTGTAGTCCCAGCTCTACTGAGGAGGCTGAGGTGTGAGGATCACTTAAACCCAAGAGTTTGAAGGTGCAATGAGCTGTGATCGTGCCACTGCACTCCAGCCTTGATGACAGAGCGAGACCCTGTCTAAAAAAAAAAAAAAAAAAAAAAAAATGGAGAAAATTCTCTGGTGCAGTGGCTCACGCCTGTAATCACAGCACTTTGGGAGGTTGGGAGGCCAAGGCGGGCAGTTCATGAGGTCAGGAGTTCGAAACCAGCCTGGGCAGCATGGTGAAACCCTGTCTCTACTAAAAATACGAAAATTAACTGGACCTGGTGGTGCACACCTGTAGTCCCAGCTACTCGGGAGGCTGAGACAGGAGAATTGCTTGAACCTGGGAGGTGGAGGTTGTGGTGAGCCCAGTTTGTAATACTGCACTCCAGTCTGGGCAACAAAGCAAGACTCCATCTCAAAAAAAAAAAAATGGGAGAAACTGCTACTGGTAGCTAAGCAGTCATTGTGAATATTACAAGCCATTCCAGTGTGCTCTGTCTGCTTTCTGCTAATAGAAATGCAGAATCTGCATCCTTAAAAACAGATACATCTAAACTTATTTTAAAACAGTCTATCATTTAAATGCATAATTTCCTTTTCTAATTTGGGTTTTGTTCACCAATTGAAATTGCAGTATAAGAAAATCTATAAATTACCTTCATACAAGATACTTAATTTAAAATAAACCTTCAAAAAAGTGAGAAACTGACTTATGCACGATCATTTGAGCATGGATACATTTTCTATTACTACATAAACATTTTCTCAACCATATTGTCCTTTCTTAAACATTGCTTTAAAAGGAATTTCATGATGAGAAAGCCATATAAATAGTTTAATGCCTATATTTTTCTCACGTACATGCAATTATATACATATTTCAAGTAAATATTTGGTTGTTTATTTCCCTTCTACTTAAGCAAATTTAAAACAAAGTTGAATATTCACCTAATTTCCCCTAAACAAAATGAACATTAGTATACAAGGGTAAAATGCTGAAAGTCATATTTTTAACAATATTTCCTTATATGTGTCATTGAGGAAATTAACTTTTTTGGTCTCTACTTATTCATCTGTAAGATAGAAAATAGCATTTTTTTTCCAGATTGTATACCTCTAAAACACTGTAATTCTCTATATTCCTCTTAGCTATGTTACACACGAATGCAAAATTGGAGTATTCATTAGTAGTTTTTTTGCTACCCATCAGTTTCATTAATAAGAGCTTTACAATTTGAAAGTGGGGAAAATAGTACTAGATAATTAATGAACCAAATATTAAGCCTAAATATATATCCACACATTACTCAGCATACTAATCAACCAGCTAAGAGAAAAACATTGGTTGAGACTGTTTGCTCAAGTCATTCATGGTAGCAATTTTGTTTTTCACAGTTAATAAAGTTAATACCAAGGAGACACAAAACAAAAAAAGGATAATAAATATGTATCTACAAAATGAGAACAAATGTTAAACCAAAACATAAGAAAACAAATTAAGTTAGAATAAAACTGAAAGATAACTTGCCAAGAGATATTTTAATTATTAAAATCACCAGCATTCTTGTTTTCCTAAAGTATTTACACAAACTACTGTCCTCTGATCATGCTGCCATTTCCTCTTAATGTTCTTTTGTCTTCTAATCAAGAGAGTAAGACACCAGACAACTTCCAAATTGTGGAATTCTAATTATACTTTCCTTACTGAAAGAAACCAAGGCTCCTTGGGGACTTAGCTGACTTCAGGCTGGATCCGGTGATGTATAAGAGATATCTGAGATAGCCTATTTTGACAGAAAACAGAGACCACTGTGTTCAAAAGATACAGTACCAACCTGAAGACAAGCTCCCATTTTTCAAAGATAGAACTGTTTGAATAACAATAATAACAAATGATAACAACTGCAACACACAGAATTGTCCAATAAATAATGTTTACTAAGTATATAATGACAAATTAAAAGAAAAAGTCCAAACATAATAGATGATGATGAGGTTGTAAAGAAAGAGGAATGCTTATCTACTGCTGGTAGGAATGTAAACTAGTTCAACCATTGTGGAAGACAGTGTGGTGATTCTTCAAAGACCTAAAGACAGAAATACTATTCAACCCAGCAATCTCATTACTGGATATATACCCAAAGGAATATAAATCATTCTATTATAAAGACATATGTACATGTATGATCATTCCAACACTATTCACAATAGCAAAGATACGGAATCAACCTAAATGTCCATGAATCATAGACTGGATAAAGAAAATGTGGTGCATATACACCATGGAATATTATCACTATGCAGCCATAAAAAAGAACAAGATCATATCCTTTGCAGGGACATGGCTGCAGCTGGAGGTCATTATCTTTAGCAAACTAACACAGGAACAGAAAACCAAATACCGCATATTCTCACTTATAAGTGGGAGCTAAATGATGAGAACACATGGACACACGGCGGAGAAACCATACACTGGGACCTACTAGTGGGTGGAGAGTGGGAGGAGGGAGAGGATCAGGAAAAATAACTGATGGGTACTAGGCTTAATACCTGCATGTGAAATAATCTGTACAATAAATCTCCATGACACAACTTTGCCTATGTAGCAAAATTGCACATGTGCCCCTGAACTTAAAAATTAAAAAAAAAAACTTAGGAATTATCTTTGGAAATTACTAGAATACCTACTCATCGTTATGAAAATCAGTAAATAGAAAAAATAATTAAGCATTTACCTTGCTTTTGTTTCATATATTATATTTAGAGTAAGCAAGTAATGCAAAATAGAAAAATCTATAAGTAGGCCATGGTCAGACTTCTGTAAACCAATGTTGTTGCAATAAATAGAACAGAATAGTGTGTAAAAATGTAAAATTAGAAATCTTGAAATCTTTTGGGCAGAATTTTCTTAGTTTCTTTTAAGATCAAAATTTCTTAAAGGTTCTTAATTTCCCTTCATTGTGGATGTGTTCTTCCATCCACCCATCCCAGTGATAGAAGAGCGGGGACCTCAGCTCTGACCTATCCTGATGGGCTGCTTCCTTCCTCCATGCGAGTGTACTGACTCTAAAACGTCAGTTTCCTCCAGGAGGAACATGGAGAGCCTGACTGTGTTGTGTCTTTGTCACATGGGTCTTCTTTCCTCTGTTTGTGAAAACAATCTTGAATGAGATTCCAGCAATGATTCTTGCTAAGTTTTAAAGTCAAAATAAATCTTTATGTTTTAGCTTAATAAATCTTTACTTATTTTCAAAGCACTTTCCTATAAATTATCTAATTTGCTCATCAATAATGTTCTGAATAGGATAACTCAGTTGGGATGCTATCAGGTTGTATTGAACAGTCTGCATATAAGATAGAAAGACATCCATTGGAGAGGGGGAAGAAAAAAAGAAAAAGAAATAAATATGAGTGGAGGATAAAAATAACAACTTGATGGAAAGTGAAAGAAATAAAAAGATATAGGAGGCTCAACATAAAATGAGATAAATCATGAGGAGGAGATATATAGATTGAGATCATCTACTGAAAGAGAAAAAGGATATATGAAAAGAGAAAATATAGATCAAGGAGGAAGGCATGGGATGGAAAAGAAAAATGATAGATTTAATGAGTTCTGAAGTGTGTTAATCAAGTTAAACTGCTTATGCCTCATTGTGCTGTCCACTTAAGCTGTGACTATTAAAATAAGTTACAATCTATAATTTATTACCTCTGTCCTGTGAGAGGCTAATTAGCTTTCCTACAATTAAGCACTATTCACAACTCCTCAGCTGTTCTTATCAAACCTTAAACTGGCTATAAATGTACAGCCAAAGCAGTCCTTTGGGAGAGATGATTCAATTGCAAAATCGTGTCAGAAAACACACTCATCGGAGCAGTTTTCTCAAAGTGTGGCCCAGCTCCTTAGCAATAGAGACACCTATCATCCTTATTAAAATGCAGATCCTTCTGGGTGTTGCCAGGAGACACTAAATCAGAATTTCTGAAAATGGGGCCCAGGAAATTGCATTTTTAACAAGAATCTTAAGTGCTTCTTATATACACCAAAGTGTCTTCTGTTAGAAGAAATAAAGCCAAGATTCAGACCAAGTTAATCATCTAAAGTGCTTACTGCCATCAGCTGTTGGGTCTGGTACCTTTCAAACGGAAAAAGAACAAAACAAAACGGTCATCTGCTAGTCCTGGTCGTCTGTAAGGTGAGCTCAAACAAACACTATTCTTCTCTGCACTGTTAAGTCTTCATTAGCTTCCTTCTGCACCAGACTGACTAAATAAAATGTGGGCATCTTTAAGGTTAAAGGAAAATTAAGCAATAAAGTCAGGAAGCAGACAAATGGCCATAATTATGTGATGTTTGCTTCTTTCTCAAGTATTCATTCTTTGTCTTATTTAATTTCCTTATTTAACTAATCATAGGAAAAGATTAAAATAGGAACAATGTCCCTCATTATGTTATCAATAGTTGCGGTGACTGAGTCCTTATTTCCCCAGGGAGATCAGACTGTGTGTCTTTAAGCCTGTTTGGGGACTTTTTTGTTTTATTGTTGTTGTTTTTTTCAATGTCTCTCCATTCTATTTTACTCAGAGACTTAGATTCTTAGATCATTTGTATCATCACTAAGAGAGTTTATCAGACCAAGTAATGTTTTCCTTGCATTTTCTAATAACCCATAGGTAAATAATGCATGCAATTTTCCCTGAAAGTAACATTTTCTTTGTATATACTACATAAAAACAGCTAAAGGAAGTGAAGGATCCAGACAGCATGCCAAAGAATATAAAATGGTAGACAAAAGAACCTGTATACTCCCTTCTCTTTGGCTTTAAAATATATATATTTGCAATTCCTCAAGGGCTGTAAAAGATTGATTGATTTTTACAAACCTCAAGGTATTATTAAGATTTGGCAGGGGACGTGGGGGATTAGATGTGGTTTCTGTTCTCTCTGCATATTGTTCATTTGAAAAATAAACACATAAATGAAAGAATGGTTTGATGAAAATACTAACAAACATGGGGTGTTTATATTACTACAATTTCTATAATTTTACAGGTATATTAGCCAAAAGCTTTAATAAAAAATGAGAAAAAGTGTCAGGCAGAATTTCTAATTATCTCAAATGGCTTTGACTAAAACGTCAATTAATAAGCTAAAAGAACAGGTTTAATAGCTACCAACAGTCCACGACCTTATCTTTCTTCATGACTGGCCTCTTAAAAGCCACCTTGTGTGGCAGGCAGGCTCTGTTCTGCACCTGAATGAAAGTCAAGGGCAATCTCATGACTTTGGTGACTCAGAGACTGAATGTTCTCTAGTCACATCTGTATACAAGAACACTTTCAGTTTATTAATTAAACTCCACCTCCCAGGTTCATGCCATTCTCCTGCCTCAGCCTCCCGAGCAGCTGGGACTACAGGTGCCCGCCACTACGCCAGGCTAATT
>NW_012115488.1:18243834-18265160 GCF_000951035.1 Colobus angolensis palliatus | reverse complement strand
TCACAAAAAAAAAAAAAAAAGGATGTTCAACATCATTAGCCCTTAGGGAAATGTAAGTTAAATCCACAATGTGATAACCATTACCACCGACTAGAGTAGCTACAATCAAAACAACTGACAATATCAACTCGGCTAGGATGTGAAGCAACTAAAACACTTATACAATGCTGAGGAGAATGTAAACTGGTATAATCACCTTGGAAAACAGTGCTTACCATAAGATCCACCAATTCCACTTCTAGGTATCTTCCCAAGACATATGAAACATATGTTCACACACTTATAGGCAGAATGTTCATAGCAAACAGTAGTCATGATAGCCCAAAATTATAACCATTCTAAGTGTCCACTAACCAGTGACTAGAATAACAAACTGAGATATACACATAGTATGAAATAATACAACTATGATAGTAGTGATCATGATAGCGATGATCGTGATCATAAATATGATAGCAGTGATATATGTTACAATGTGGAAGAACCTCAAGGATATGCTCATGAAATAAGCTAGACATAAAAGATTACATATTTTATTATTCAATTGACATGAAGTTTCTAGAAAAGGCACATGCATAGAGACTGAAAACACATGAGTGTTTGCTTTAAGGCTGGGCATTGAGTGGTTGCCTTAGGGCTGAGGTTGACAGAAAGGAACATAAAAATTTTTTTTTGAGCTGGTGGAAATGTTTTAAAAGTTTAGTTATGGTTGCATAAGTCTATGAGCCTCCTAAAAATAACTGAAATATTTACTTAAAATAGATAAATTTTATGTTATGTAAATAAAACTCTTAAAATATGTAGGAAAGTATAAATAAACCTGTTACCTCAATAATGCTGTTTTAAAAAGAAAAGTAAGGTCACATGTGTTGGCTCACACTGTAATCCCAGCACTTTGGAAGGCTGAGGTGGAGTGACTGCTTAAGGCCAGGAGTTCAAGACCAGTCTGGGTAACATAGTAAGACCCTGTGTCTGCAAAATATAAATTAAAATCTTAGCAGAGTTTGGCGGCACGTGTCTGTAGTCCCAGCTCTACTGAGGAGGTTGAGGTGTGAGGATCACTTAAACCCAAGAGTTTGAAGGTGCAATGAGCTGTGATTGTGCCACTGCATTCTGACCTGTCTCAAAAAAGTAAATAAATAAAATTAAGAAATAAATAAATAAAAGAAAGGTAGAATTTTTGGTTTTTGTTTTTTGGTTTTTTGGGGGGGCAGAATCTCACTCTGTTGCCCAGGCTGGAGTGCAATATCACGATATTGGCCCACTGCATCCTCTATCTCCCAGGTTCAAGTGAATTCTCCTGCCTCAGCCTCCTGAGTGGCTGGGATTACAGACATACACCACCACGCCTGGCTAAATTTTGTATTTTTAGTAGAGATCGGGTTTCACCATGTTGGACAGGCTGGTCTCGAACTCCTGACCTTGTGATCCACCCACCTTGGCCTCCCAAAGTGCTGGGATTACAAGAATTTGTTTCTATATCTACCTCAGGATATCTGAAGGTTGAAAGGCTGAAGTGAAAATTGGAATTTTCACTCAGAATTTCCCTTTTTGTTCTAACTCATCTTCTAGATGGGAATTGAATGGAGAGAAAAAAGATACGAGTTGATACAGTGTTGATGTAAACAGATCATGAATTATCTTTAATGAGAGTTGTTTCTTTCATAAGCTGCTTTATGGACTTTTTTACGCATCCTCATGTCGTGGGGCCCCTCACCAGCACTCCTCATCCAAGTGGCACTTTTGGTTAACCCTGCTGACTACTCTTGGAGGCAAGGGTGCTACTTCTGTTTGGGATCCATTATGTTCCAGTGGACATCTTGAGAAGAGCCCCTCCTGGATTGAAGAAGGGGTCTTTCTTCAGCAGTTTACCTACAATTTGATCATCTTTGACCCATGGCAAAACCCATCAAGATTTCTGAGTGGTCCTAGGAGGCTCCTGCCCTCTGACTTGAAGCATGAGAAAACATGACTCATCCTCCCCTCACTCTAATGTGTACAGTGAGTTCTTGGTCTCCTTGACTTCAAGAATAAAGCCATGGTCTGAAGCCGTGGACCCTCACGATGAGTGTTACAGTTCTTAATGATAGTGTGTCCAGAATTTGTTCCTTCAGATGTTCATATGTGTCCGATCCTTCTGGTGGGTTTGCGGTCTTGCTGACTTCAGGAGTGAAGCTGCAGACCTTCGCAATGAGTGCTACAGCTCTTAAAGTGTTACAGCTCTTAAAGAAGGTGCCTCTGGAGTTGTTCCTTCATTCCAGTGGGCTCCTGGGTTCCCTGGCCTCAGGAATGAAGCTACAGACCTTTGCTGTGTTACAGCTCATAAAGGCAGTGCCCACCCAAACAGTGAGCAGCTGCAAGATTTATTGCAAAGAGCAAAAGAACAAAGTCTCCAGGGTGCAGAATGGGACCAGGGTGGTTGCCACTGCTGGATGGGGCAGCCTGCTTTTATTTCCTTATCTGACTCCACCCACATCCTGCTGATTGGTCCATTTTACAGAGAACTAATTGGTCTATTTTGACAAGGTGCTGATTGGTGCATTTACAAACCTTGAGCTAGACACAGAGCACTGATTGGTGCATTTGTAATCCTTTAGCTTGACATGAAAGTTCTCCAAATCCCCACTAGATTAGCTAGACACAGAGCACGACACAGGGTGCTGATTGGTGCATTTACAATCCTTGAGCTAGACACAGAGCACTGATTGGTGCATTTGTAATCCTTTAGCTTGACATGAAAGTTCTCCAAATCCCCACTAGATTAGCTAGACACAGAGCACTGATTGGTGCATTTACAAACCTTGAGCTAGTCACAGAAGTTCTCTAAGTCCTCACTAGATTAGCTAGACAGGGAGCACTGATTGGTGTGTTTACAAACCCTGAACTAGACACAGGGTGCTGATTGGTGCATTTACAATCCTTTAGCTAGACATAAAAGTTCTCCAAGTCCCCAGGGGACTCAGGAACCCACCTGGCTTCACCTAGCAGATCACACTGCCTGGGCCACTGTGGAGCTGCCTGCCAGTCCTGCCCTGAGTGTCCACAGTCCTCAGCCTTTGGGTGGAGCAGAGGGCGGTGCCCATCTGGGAGGCTCGGGCTAGGTGGGAGCCCACAGGCGGGAGGGCTCGGGCATGGCGGGCTACAGGTCCCAAGCCTTCCCCCCAGGAGGTGGCTGAGGCCCGACTAGAATTCTAGCACGGTGCAAGTGGCTGGCAGTGCTGGGGGACCCAGCACCTCCTTTGTAGACGCTGGCCCGGGGGCTAAGCCCCTCACTGCCCAGGGCCAGCAGCTTCAGCTGGCTGCTAGGAGTGCGGCCCGCCAAGCCCACGCCCACCCGGAACTCGCGCTGGCCCGCGAGTGCCGGGTACAGCCGTGGTTCGCACCTCGCCTGTCCCTCCACACCTCCCCGCAAGCAGAGGGAGATGGCTGTGGCCTCGGCCAGCCCAGAGAGGTGCTCCCACAGTGCAGCCACGGACTGAAGGGTTCCTCAAGCGCAGCCAGAGTGGGCGCAGAGTCTGAGTGGGCGTCAAGGATGAGGAGGCTCCGAGATTGAGCGAGGGCTGTCACCTCTCACTAACATGGTGGGATGTTAGAACTTTCAGCTCATTCTTCAGTGTCTACATTTATTTGGCCAGATATAATGGCTCTGCCAGAGTTCACAAAAACTTTTCTTAACATCTTTCTTACAAGTTCCAATGAAGTGAGCTAGAACCTCACTTTGAAATGTGAAACTATTAACCACCCATTTTCTTGGAGGTTAGCCTAAACAGAGGCAGAAAAAGTCCCATTTTAGCATACTGTTATACTATAATTTATTTTTTAAAAAGGACAAGTGGTTTTAAACTTTTGCTATAACATAAGCCATTATCCCCATTTCACCTATGTATAACTAAGGGGAATTCATAAAATGTAAATATGTTTCCAATGGAATAGCAGGCTTTTCTATGGATTACCACAGATTAAAGGGAGAAGACAAAGTTTATTTCAAAAGTCTTACAGAAATTTTTCTTTAGAGTCACAGAGGGCAGGAAAGTATGAATACCTTATATAAATAAAAGCCCTGTCACAATCCATTGTCAAAGCAGATGTATAACAGGATCCAGCAGGGGTTTGCATCTGTTCCATGTGTGCTGGTCTTCCTCTGTAGAAGGTCTCAGCTATGCAGTGAAACACATTTTCACTCACCAGGGGAGATTAAAATCCATATGGTTCACTTACTACTTGTCCTTGGACAGAATCCTGATGAGAACAGTGTAAGAGACCAAATAGCTATAGATCTTAGAGAGGCTACTTGAATAAGATCTGACTGATGGTTTGGAAAGAGTGTTTATCATTGCATCAAATAGCTTTTAACAAATGCCCAAGAAATGACTCCACTTGCAGAGTTCAGTTAGTTGGGCAAAGCCCTGAGTAATTCCTGTTCCATACCTTGGAAAGTTTCAGAGGTTTCATGTAAGACCCAACTAATGTAGTATTGAAAACATATAAATGGATCTAAAGGTTCTGAATGTGACTAAACTTACCCATTTCTTGATTATATCAGAGGCGTCCAAGCCAGAATGACTCCATCTTGAATAGAGACCCAATAAAGTGAGACTTGCTGGGCGACGTTCCCAGGAAGTTAGGTACTCTTGGTCACAAGACGTTTATGGATGAGGGAATGAGTTAATGGTGCTAACTAAATAAGACCACTTAGGACAAAAAGAATTCTTAATTCAAGAACAGGTTTCGCTTTAAAGATAATAGAACTACCATAAATTCTTGTGGAAATCAATAGTTACACAAGAGAATAAAAATACTAATAGCCTGTCACAGGCTGATCACAAGCCTTTGTAATAAAATGCATTATTCTTAACTCTAATATTGTATATAAGTAAGCATTATATTTTAGGAAGTGGTGTTTCTCATCTTGCTTTCTGAGGTCACCCTACTCTGTAATAGTCTCTAATAAACGATGCTAAATGTTCTATATTCTGCAACACACCCTGAAATTTTAGCTGCATGAGATGCAAGAACCACTCTTGGGGTCTAGGACATGACCCCCTTTCTGGTAACAATTAGATCTAGAATTTCACTAAACTATAAAGGGAGAACAAGCAAAATGCTGTCTACAGGGTCATTATTGGTTAATTCATCTGTTTACTTTGATATAAAATAAAATAAAATTTATTTAAAATAAAACAATTCATCTATTTGCCTTGATATAAAATAAAATTGTTAATATTTATCATATTACTTCTCACATGGTTGTGAAAATTATTTAAAATAACTTATAAAAATGTTTCAAAAACACGAAGTGTAAAACGGGGAGAGATTACATAATGATATTCTGGGATAGCTGTTTCAAGACATTTATGTCCATATTAAAACTTCATTGAGAAAATATTAAAACAATTAAGTTTTTGCAAATATGTTTGGAAAATATCACTTACAAAGTGGTAACACACAAGAAACTGCCTACAATTCAGTAAATGTCTGCTTACTATTTCTTGTAATCCTTCACACGTCTCATTTATGTGTAGGGTATCCCAGCCTTCAACAAGATCCCACTGACTCCTGTAATTTATTGTCTCTTGTTATTTCTTCTTATCCTTCTCTTAAGGAGATTTTTCTCAAGTCCTTTCAATTGTACAGTTATCTAAGCATAGCAAGTTATATTATTTACATGCATATAAAAATACATCTTTAAAATGAGTCACTGGCATGTTTCTGTCAATTATTTTCACCATATCACACTCCAACAACTGTGATTTTTTTTTTTTTTTTTTTGAGATGGAGTTTTGCTATTGTCACCCAGGCTGAAGTGTAACGTCATAGTCTCAGCTCACTGCAACCTCCGCCTCCTGGGTTCAAGTAATTCTTCTGCCTCAGCCTCCTAAGTAGCTGGGATTATAGGCACACACCACCATACCCACCTAATATTTTTTGTATTTTTTAGTAGAGATGGAGTTTCACCATATTGGACAAGCTGTTATCAAGCTCCTGACCTCAGGTGATCCATCCACCTCAGCCTCCCAAAGCGCTGGGATTACAGACATGAGCCCCCAAATTTCACAGGCGTGAGCCTGTGAATTTTTATACTAACCAATTTAACTTGGATATAAAAATTCAGAGGTCATGCAAGAAATGTCCACGTAATTAACTACCTTAGAAGTCCCCATTTTCTTCTACCTGCACCACTGTAATGATTTCTTACCAGATATTTCCACTTCAGCCTCATTCCTACTACAACCTATCATATACACTGTTTTCAGGTGAATTGTCTAAAGTAGCTACATGTAATGGAAACTCAATACACGAGGATTTGAATTGCAAGCTTTTCTGATTCCTTGTGTGACTAGGAATGTCACAAAAGAATCACTCTGACACTCAATGTCCTAATTTTCAAAATGCAAAAAAGATGCTTCTCTCAGTTATCAATTTATTGTCCTTTAGCTCCAAATTTACCATTCTTTGTTGGCTCCTACTCCTGGACATGGCCAGCTGGCATGTTAAACTTTGTCAGTAGAGGATGCTAGAGGGACACTGGAGGTGACAGGAGTTTCTCTTCCTCATTCTGATGTAGTCCTATCCCAGGACTACAACACATGGCTCCCATGGTACCCAACTCCTGCAGCATGTGGCAGCCAGTAAGTAGCACCTGATGGCCAGCAGCTTGCAGCACATCTGCCTGGGCAGCTTCCTCTGTCCCTCACTAGAGCAGCTTTGCAAGTGGTGTCACTGTCTCCACCCATCCTTGTGAATAGCATTCCCCTGTAACCCTTCCCACAACTTTGCACATAAGTTAGTCCCCACCCCCTTTCCCACAGGTTCACTTTTCCTGGTTTCAGTTACCTGCTTTTCCAGTTACCCATGGTCAACCATAGTCTGAAAATATTAAATAGAAAATTCTAGAAATAATTCATGTTTTAAATTGCACGCTGTTCTGAGTAGGGCTATGAAATCATGCTCCTTCCCTCTGGGATCCAAACTGTGTACATATACTAGCTGCCCATTAGTCATCGACCTCATTGGCTCCTGACATCCAACCATCATTATTGTTATGGTTCAATGATCCAGAATCCCCCAAAGCAGATGATCTTCCTTCTGATGTATTGCCAGAAGGTCAATAGGAGCCTAAGTTGACACCACAATGCCTGTGTCATTTACCTCACTTCATGTCATCATGTAGACATTTTATCATCTCACATCATTACAAGAAGAAGGGTGAGTACAGTGAGATAGACTGAGAGAGAGAGACCACATTCACATATTGCAGCATAACATAATTATTCTATTTTATTATTAGTTATTGTTAATCCCTTACTGTGTCTAATTTATAAATTAAACTTTATCATAGGTATATGTGTATAGGAACAGACACAGAATATATAGGGTTCAGTACTATCCCTGCTTTCAGGCATCCACTGGGGGGTCTTGGAGTATACCCCCCCAATGGATAATGGGCAACTACTGTAGTTCTAATTCTCAGGACTTCCCCATGAGCAACTTCGGCCATTACCCCAGAAGATAAATACCCCAGTGAGTCCTGCACTTGCAACACCTCAGCCAACTTCTCCACCACCAAATGAGCCACAATTTCACCATTTCCAGCAAGTTCTGCATCTCAGTCCTGTGAGAGAAACTTCATGCAGATGTGTCTCTTTCTTGTGTTCTGGCCACCCAGAAGTAGGGGTAGACCCTTCTGCCTGTATCTGCTCTATTTAAATTCTTTAGAATTTTCTTTTCCCCTCACCAGCCAGCCCCATATTGTAGTTAGTAATTTACATTTAACTTTCCTTGTCTAATTTATTGTGTGATTTCTGTCTCCTAATTGGAACCTGATTTACACAAAAGTATTAACAATTGTCACAGAATTGTCCATTGAATACAATCACGGTAGTATGTATAGGGTAAAAGTGCTTAGTAAATC
Source organism: Colobus angolensis palliatus (assembly GCF_000951035.1). Lineage (NCBI taxonomy): Eukaryota > Metazoa > Chordata > Mammalia > Primates > Cercopithecidae > Colobus > Colobus angolensis. The sequence goes on along the minus strand of NW_012115488.1, from coordinate 18,257,248 downwards.
GTCAATGTTAATATTATTAACGAAATTTAATCCAACAATGATAAGCACTAGTAAGTCAAACTGTGGAACTCACATTTTGCAAACACACTCCATGTTTCCTATTTCTCTGTCTTTGCTCATGCCTATACCTCAGCTTAGATTGCCTTTGAACAAATCCTTCAAAATTAAGAACCTTTGGAAAAATAGTAAAATTTTAGCCTAGGGTTATTCAGTCCAAATACAAGGAAACCTTGATTTCAAAGTCAGTGTTCTTAGTGGCAATAAATTCATTTCAAATTAACAAACGTTGTTTCAATACTTTGTATATGGCAAGCATTATGCCAATCATAACAGATACTAAAGAAGAATAAGACTTCTTTCTGCCCTCAAGTCACTCATGTCCCATTGGTGTATACAGAATTGATGACAAAAAGAGCAATGATGTAATTCTAATGGGGGTCGCAAATTTAATCACATTGCACTTAATGTGAACAGAACATAGGGATGTCCTTTTATCTATAACTGATATTACTTGCTGAGTAGCTCATAGTATGCTGCTGAATAGTAGAATACACATAAATATTACATTTGCCCACCATAATAAAATGCTATCTTATGCCTTACTCTCTTTTAAAATTTGGTTTCTTATTTATCTAAATAATGCTTCAGTTTACAAGTGTTCCACTCCAAGAAGACATCCAGGTTTATTAAAGGTAGTTTACTTGGCTTCAGAGCATTAGAACCAAGAAAACTCCCTTGCTTTGTGCTGATCGTTGTGTCTGTGCTGGCTGGGGTTTTGAGGCATTGGTACCAAGGTTTCCATTCTTGTGGAATATGCTGCTTCCTGCTTCTCAACCACTGCCTGGAATAAAGTGTGGCTTTTGTCTCTACCAACTTGGTCAGAGGTCAGATAGACTTTCTGTCTGACTGGGCCCCACCTCAGTACTCTAGCTGGCATTACATATGTACTCTGATTCTCTTCCCTGTCCATCACAGGTTCTTAGACTTAGACGTTCTATCTATCATACAGCCTTTGCTATATCTCTCTCTGAATCATCTTGGCTCTCATCCATGTAATGTCCACAAACTCTCAGCTACCTGCTGTAATCCCCCTGATACGGGACAAGTAGGAAACTCTGGGTGTCTTAAAACCAAAGAGAACCAAAGGTAACTAAAGAATACTAAATAGGTACCCTCTATCTGGCTACCGAACTTTGTAAAGAGTCCTCTGCTGTTTACAAGAATATCGTGGGTTGATTCCAGACCTTGGTGTACTACCAGTTATCCCTATGAGAGTCCTAAAGTGGAAGAGAAGCCAAAGTCTCTCTATTACCTAAAATGCTTTCCCACACCAGGGTTTTATTTTAAAGGAGTGAGGCTTTGACTCACACATCTCAGCCAGGTGTTTCTCTTACCTCTGCTCTCTTTTGTCCACGTAATTCTCTGTGGCCAGAAGAAGCACATATTTACTTTGCTTTTTTTTCTTCGCTTAGAGTTCATCTACATTGTATTTTTTTCCAGCTTCTCTCACATAGAAAATTCTTATAGCAGGCAGAGAAACTGGCTTATTCATAAAGAAAACACAAAAAAATTCTACATATTACACCATATTTATATTTCAAGAGAGTTTGATTAGAATATTCTCTTCTCGGTATTCCCCAAAGACTGAAAATTTCTGGTGCTCTTTGTTTACCTTAGAGAGACAGATGCCACAGATTACATCCAAATCCTTTTCTTCCTGATTGCCTGCCTCGTTGCCTCAATGACATTCTAGCACCTGGCACTAGTCATGGTATTACCCTGACTTTTTGAGCCAGAAACTGATTTAACAATCTGGTTTTATTTCTTCATGTTCTGCTAGCAAGGGCATCTTCATTTCTCTCTATATACTAAATAAAGAAACAGAAATAGCCTGGGCACAGACTTAAAATAAATGTGTTTTAAATAGTTAAAATACTGTAGCTCCATCTCAGACATGTACAAAAAATACTTAATGACTTCAACACAATCTCCAAAATAATTTGACCTCACTGCAAAAGGACATGATCTAAAAGGATTATGAAAGATAAAAAGGAGGTATAAGTTAACCTGGTTGGGGAATGTTCTTGAAGTCAGAAATCATGTTATATTTATCTCTGTGTTATTCATAACATCTAACATAGTTCCTCATGCACTGTAGAACCAGTATTTGTTGAACTGAAGTTAATGGAATTGATGTGTCATACTTGGTTATATATTGAACAGTAGAAATTAAAGGTATTCACTTATCCCTTGATAATATAAAAACATATTCATCTGCAAAAATCTTCTCACAAAACTCAGGCAGAACCTGAGATGATTTGAAAAGCTGGGTTTATTTTTGTTTCTTTGAAAAATTAAAGCACTTAAATTTAAAAGGTTTACATGGCTGAGACTGTGTTTGGTTTCTACACCCTATTTCATAAACATTTTCATGAACTGTTGCTTTTGTTTGCTTTCTGTTGAAGGGAGTCTAGGGTATTTCTTTGAATGGAAAAAGAGAAGAGCAGTCATTGTTGCATGTACAGTTCAAAACAGCTTTCTTTTCCTGACTGATTCTGTAGTCACAAGAAGCATATCACTGCAGGTGGTTGTGAGTCTGAGATTCAGCTTGAGGGAGAGCAAATCAATGTTTCACTTTAAGGAAAAATAACTAGCTTTAGGCAAAAAAGAAAATTCAGGACAATAAATGAAAGCAGTATATATCATGTTCAGAAATTATATTAGTGACTCAACAAAGAGCTGAGGAATTCAACACTGTGATTTAGTCATCGAAGCTTTCATCTAAGTTTCTTTGTCTGAAACAGTGTTTGGAAATTTAGCAGAAAATGAAATACCCTGAAAAGCAATGTGATCAAAACTCTGTCATACTGATCAGAACAGATCATCTACACAGGGACTAAATAAGCATGATTTAACTCTATTACTTACACACCACAGAGAGAGATTGAGCTGATTAGAGATTATCCTGGGAATACTTTTGGAAGAATTTAATTAACATATTCAGATACAATGCTAAAATACATAAAGAGAAGTAGTAGAATAAAAATATTTACTGTATTATAGAATGCAGTAATATCTGGGAAAAAATAGAGAAGCATACATTTGTTTTTGTAGCATAAAGAAGTTATTAGAATTATGTTTATGATACTAGAAAAAATATAAATTAAGTGTAAGAGAAGGAAATATAGCATAATAGAAAAGTATCTGCTTTCCATTTGGATGAACTTAAGTATTATAGGCTGCAATTGGTAAAAATCCAAAAGTTACATTTTTTATGAGGTTGAGGTAAAAGGGGCCCTTATATGTTGCTAGTGGGAATGCAAAATGACACGGCCCTTGTAGAATAGAATTTCACCATGTCTAGCAAAATCATAAATGCTCAAATTTTGACCCAGCAATCTCTCTTCTAGAAATCTATCCTAAATAGATAATGAAAAAAAATTTAAAAAATATGCAAATGGCTATGAATTAGACCATTATAATTTACTATCACAAAATATTGAAAATAACCATTAAAGGGAAATTTGGGGAAATATTTCATATGTATACAATGAAGTATACATATTTGTAAAAGAAAAAAAACTAATAACTAACCATATAGTGAAGTGAGTCAGCTCCAGTATATATTTCTAAGTGGGGAAACCAAAAAAGAGAAAGTTTGTATAGTATGCTATACAAACTTTTTGTTTGTATTGTATACTCATCTGAATTGTTTTTTATCATTCTGTTAATCTTGGCATTTTAATGGAAGGCTAATTCATTGATTTTTAAAACTTTTTATTTATTTTTCTAATTTATCATGTTTTGTTCATTACATTTTGTTTTTATCTCAAGCTACATGTTCCAGTTTTGTCTATCTCCCCATTTAGAAAGTTATTATGCTAGGATTCTTACCTTCTCTCTTTTTACCTCAAAATTTTTGTGATGTATATTATTACTTTTACATTGCTCAGATTTTATCGATTTTTTTGTTTTCTCTTTTTTAATTTCAATTTTCATTTTAGATTCACGAGGTACACGTGCAGGATTGTTACAAGGGTACATTGTGTTGTGTTACGGTTTGGGGTATGATTGAACCTATCACCCACATAGGGAGTATAGTACCAAATAACTTTTCAACCCTTTCTTTCCTCCTTCACTTCCCCGCTTATGGTCCCCACTGTCTACTGTCCCCTTCTTTATATCTGTGTGTACCTACTGTTTAGCTCCCACTTATAAGTAAGAATATGTGGTATTTGGTATTCTGCTACTGTGTGAATTCACTTAGGATAATGGCCTCTAGTTGCATTCATACTGCTGCAAAGGACATGATTTCAATTGTACTCACGGCTGTGCAGTATTCCATGGTATATATGTAGTACACTTTTTTAAATCCAGTCTTCCAATAATGGACACCTGGCTTGATTCCATTTCTTTGCTATTGTGAATAGCACTACAGAAAACATACTAGTGCATGAGTCTTTTTGATACAGTGATTTATTTTCCTTTGGGTGTATACACAGTAATGGGGTTGCTGGATTAAATAGTAGTTCTATTTTTATTTTTTATTTTTTTAAGATAGGATCTCTCTCTGTTCCCGAGTTAGAGTGCAGTGACCTGATCACAGGCTCACTGCAATCTCCACCTCCCTAGGTCAAGCAATCCTCCCACCACAGTCTCCCAAGTACCTGGGACTACAGATGCACACCACCATGCCCAGCTAGTTTTTTTGTTTGTTTGTTTGTTTTGTTTTGTTTTGTTTCCCTATCTTTTTGTAGAGATGAGGTTTTGCCATGTTGCCCAGGATGGTCTCAAACTCCTGAGCTCAAAAAATCCACTCACCTTGGCTTCCCAAAGTGTTGGAATTACAAGTGTGAGTCACTATGCCTGGCCAATAGTCCTATTTTCAGTTCTTTGATGAATCTCCAAATTGCTTTCCACAGTAGCTGAACTAACTTGTATTCCCATCAACACTGTATAAGCACTCTTTTTTCTCCACATCCTCACCAACATCTGTTATTTTTTACTTTTTCTAACAGTCAATCTGACTGGTATAAGATTGTATCTCATTGTGATTTTGGTCTGCATGTCTCTAATGATTACTGATGTGAGCTTCTTCTCATATATTTATTGACGACTTGTCTGTCTTCTTTTGAGAAGGGTCTGCCATGTCCATTGCTTACTTTTTACTGGACTTATTAATTTTTTCTTGTTGATTTGTTTAAATTCCTAATACATTCTGGATATTAGACTATCAAATGCAGAGTTTACTATTAATTTCTCCTATTCTGTAGGTTGTTTGTTACTCTGTTGATAGTTTATTTTGTTGTGCAGAAATATTTCATTTAGTTAAGTCTCACTTCTCAATGTTTGGTTTTGTTGCAATTGCTTTTGAGAAGTTAGTCATAAATTCTTTTTTTATTATAATTGTTATACTTTAAGTATTAGGGTACATGTGCACAATGTGCAAGTTTGTTATATAGGTATACGTGTGCCATGTTGATTTGCTGTACCCATCGATTTGTCATTTACTTTAGGTATTTCTCCTAATGCTATCACTCCCCCAGCTCCCTAACCCCTAACAGGCCCTAGTGTATGATGCTCCCCTCCCTGTGTCCATGGGTTCTTATTGGTCAACTCCCACTTAAGAGTGAGAACATGTGGTGTTTGGTTTTCTGTCCTTGTGATATTTTGCTGAGAATTATGGTTTCCACCTTCATCCATATCTCTGCAAAGGACATGAACTCATCCTTTTCTATGGCTGCATAGTATTCCATAGTGTATATGTGCCACATTTTCTTTATCCAGTCTACTATTGATGACATTTGCGTTGGTTCAAAGACTTTGCTATTGTGAATAGTTCCGCAATAAACATACATGTGCATGTGTCTCTGTAGTAGCATGATTTATAATCCTTTGGGTATATACCCAGTAATGTGATTGCTGGGTCAAATTTCTCAAGGCTTGTTGCAGGAAGTCAGGGACCCAGAACAGAGGGACCAGCTGAAGCCATGGCAGAGGAACATAAATTGTGAAGATTTCATTTTAATATGGACATTTATCAGTTCCCAAATAATACTTTTATAATTTCTTATGCCTATCTTTACTTTAATCTCTTAATCCTGTTATCTTCATAAGCTGAGGATGTACGTCACCTCAGGACCACTGTGATAATTGTGTTAATGTACAAACTGATTGTAAAACATGTGTTTTGAACAATATGAAATCAGTGCACCTTGAAAAAGAACAGAATAACAGCGATTTTTATGGAACAAGGGAGGACAACCATAAGGTCTGACTGCCTGCAGGGTTGGGCAAAAAGAGTCATATTTTTCTTCTTGCAGAGAGCTTACAAATGGACATGCAAGTAGGAGAGATATCACTAAATTATTTTCCTAGCAAGGAATATTAATATTGAAACCCTGGGAAAGGAATGCATTCCTGGGGGGAGGTCTATAAAAGGCTGCTCTGGGAATGTCCATCTTATGTGGTTGAGATAAGGACTGAGATACGCCCTGGTCTCCTGCAGAACCCTCAGGCTTACTGGGGTGGGGAAAAACTCCACCCTGGTAAATTTGTGGTCAGACCAGTTCTCTGCTCTCAAACCCTGTTTTCTGTTGTTTAAGATGTTTATCAAGACAATATGAGCACCACTGAACATAGACCCTTATCAGTGATTCTGTTCTTACCCTTTGCCCTGTGATCTTTATTAGACCCTTAACAGTAGTTCTACTTTTGCTCTTTGTCCTGTTTCCTCAGAAGCATGTGATCTTCATTAGACCCTTATTAGTAGTTCTGCTTTTCATCCTTTGAAGCATGTGATCTTTGTACCTACTCCCTGTTCTTACACCCCCTCCCCTTTTGAAATCCTTAATAAAAACTGGCTGGTTTGAGGCTCAGGTGGGCATCATGGTCCCACTGATATGTGATGTCACTCCAGGTGACTCCACTGTAAAATTCCTCTCTTTGTACTGCCTCTATTTATTTCTCAGCCGGCCAACATTTATGGAAAATAGAAAGAACCTATGTTGAAATATTGGAGGTGGGATCCCCCAGTAAAGACTGATGTCTAGAATATTTCCTAGGTTTTTTTTTCTAAGATTTTTATAGTTTGAGGTCTTACATTTAAGTATTTCATTCATGTTGAGTTAATTTTTGTATATGGTGAGAGTTAGGGGTTCAGTTTCCTTCTTCTGCATATGGTTAGCCAGGTATCCCTGCACTATTTGTCTAATAGCAAGTCCTTTTCTCATCATTTATTTTTGTTGACTTTGTCAAAGATCAATTGGTTGTAGCTGTGTGGTTTTATTTCTGGGTTCTCTATTCTGTTCCATTAGTCACTGCATCTGTTTTTGTACCAGTGCCATGCTGTTTTGGTAACTGTAACCTTGTAGTATAGTTTGAAGTTAGGTAATGTCATGCCTCCAGCTTTCTTCTTTTGCTTGGGATCTCTTTGGCTATTTATGCTCTTTTTGGATTCCATATAAATTTTAAATTAGTTTTTCCTAATTCTGTGAAAAATGACATTGGTAGTTTGATAGAAATAGTGTTGAATCTATAGATTGCTTTGAACAGCATGGACATTTGAATGATGTTGATTCTTCCAACCCATTAGCAGGTAGTGTTTTTCCATTTGATTGTTTCATCTATGATTTCTTTCAGCAGTGTTTTGTAGTTTCTCCTTATAGAACTCTTTTACCTTATTGGTTTAGATGCATTCCTAGATATTATAATTTCTGTGACACTTATAAATGGGATTGCATTGTTGATTTAGCTCTCAATGTGAATGTTACTGAGGTTTAGAAATGCTACTGACTTGTACATAATATGTACATTGATTTTGTATCTTGAAACGTTACTGAAGGCATATACCAGATCTAGGAGCCTTTTGGTGGAGTCTAGGTTAGAATCACATTGCCAATTAAGAGACATAATTTGACTCCTTCTTTTCCTATTGGGATGCCTTTTATTTCTTTCTCTTGTCTGATTGCTCTAGCTAGAACTTCCAGTACTATGAGGAATAGGACTGGTGAGAGTGTGCACCCTGGTCCAGTTCAGGTTTTTAAAGAGGGTGCTTCCAGCTTTTTCCTGTTCATTATGATATTGGCTATGAGTTAGTCATAGATGGCTGTTATTACTTTAAGATATTGCTTCAATGCCTAGTTTGTTAAGGATTTTTATCATGAAAGTATATTGGATTTTATCAAAAGCTTTTTCTGGGTCTATAAAGATGATTATATGTTTTTTGTTTTTCTTTCTGTTTATGAATAATGTGGTTTATGTGATGAATCACATTTATTGATTTGCATATGTTGAACCAGACTTGCATGCAAGGAATACAGCCTACTTGGTGATGATGAATAAACTTTCTGATGTGCTGCTAGATTCAGTTTGCTAGTATTTTGCTGAGGATTTTTGTATATGTGTTCATCAGGGATATTGACCTGTAGTTTTTTTTTTCATTGTGTCTTTATGAGGTTTTGCTATCAGGATGACGTTAGCCTCTTTGTACATTTGGCAGAATTAGGCTATGAATCTATGTGGTACAGAATTTTTTTTTCAGTTGATAGGTTTTTTATTACTGATTCAATTTCAGAAGTTATTATTGATCTGTTCAGGATTTCAATTTCTTTCAGTTCATCCTTAGGAAGTTTGGAGTTAGCAGGAATTTACCCATTTCTTCTAAATTTTCTAGTTTTTGTACATACAGGTGTTCATAAGAGTCTCTGAGGATCTTTTGTATCTTTGTGGGATTACTTGTAATGCCACCTTTGTCATTTCTGATTGTGCCTATTTGGATCTTCTCTCTTTTCTTCTTTGTTAATCTAGCAGCACTCTATGAATGTCATTTCATCCTTTCAAAGAACCAACATTTTCTTTCATTGATCCTTTGTATGGATTTTTGGATCTCAATTTTGTACAGTTCCAGCCTGATTCTAGTTATTTTTCTTCTGTTAGTTTTATTGTTCTTGTTTTTGTAGTTCTTCTAGCTGTGATGCTAGATCACAAATTTAAAACTTTTCAACTTTTTGAGATAGGTATTTGGCACTATAAACTTTCCTCCTTACACTACTTTTGCTCCATCTGAGAGATTTTGGTATATTGTGTCTCTGTTTTTATCATTTCAAAGAATTCTTTTATTTCTGCCTTGATTTTGTTGTCTACCCAAAAGTCATTTAGAAGCAACTTGTTTAATTTCTATATAATTTTGTAGTTTGGAGAGATCTTCTTAGTATTCATTTTTATTTTCATTCCACTGTGGTCTGAGTGTATTGGTGGTATGATTTCAAATTTTTAAAATTTATTGAGACTTGCTTTATGATTGAGCATGTGGTCAGTCTTGGAGTATGTTCCTTGTGGAGACCAGAAGAATGTCTATTTTGTGGTTGCCAAGTGCAGTTTTCTGTAGATATCTATTAAGTCCAAATGGTCAAGTGTCAAATTTAAGTCCAGTATTTTTTTTGTTACTTTTCTGCCTTCATGATCTATCTAACATTGTTAATGGAGTGTCGAAGTACCCACTATTATTGTGTGGCTCTCTAAGCCTTTTTATAAGTCTAGAGGTACTTGTTTTATGAATCTTGGTGTTCCAATGTTTAGTGCATAAATAGGTGCATACATGTTTAGGATAACTAAGGCTGCATATTGTATTGAACCCTTTATCACTATGTAATGACTTTCTTTGTCCTTTTATACTGTTGTTAGTTTAAATTCTATTTTTTATGATACAAAAAATGGTGATTCTTCCTCTTTTTTGCTTTCCATTTGCATGATAGATCTTTCTTCATTCCTTTATTTGAGTCTGTGAGTGTTATGATATCTGAGGTGGGTCTCTTGAAAATAGCAAAAGGTTAAGTCTTGTTGTTTTATCCAATTTGCCACTCTGTGCCTTTTAAGTTTGGAATTTAGACTAATTACATTCAAGGCTAGTACTGGTATGTGAGATTTTGTTCCTGTTGTGAATTTATTAGTTGGTTGCTTTGTGCTCTCCGTTGTATAGTTGCTTTGTAGGGTCTGTGGGCAGGTTTGTCCTCTGGTTCCTTAAGGTTGAGTGATAGCTGTGCTGTAGGAAGCTGTGCTGTAGATGGCTGTGCTGTAGGAAGCTCCCAGTCTGCCAGCAAAACACTTGAGCATAGAAGTGAAGACTGTGTTGCACCCATCCTCCTATGGGAGCAACGAGGCAGGTGGTCTTGTTGAGAGGCGAAGCCAGCTGGGCCTCTGGGTCAGGTGGGGACTTGGAGAACTTTTCTGTCCAGCTAAAGGATTGTAAACACAACAATCAGCACTCTATGTCCAGCTAAAGGTTTGAAAACACACCAATCAGCACTCTGTGTCTAGCTAATGGTTTGTAAATGCACCAATCAGCACTCTGTAAAATGGACCAATCAGCACTCTGTAAAATGGATGAGTCAGCAGGACGTGAGCGGGGCCAAATAAGTGAATAAAAGCTGGCCACCTGAGCTAATAGCAGGAACCTTCTCAGGTCCCCTTCCACACCGTGGAAGCTTTGTTTTTTCACTCTTCACAATAAATCTTGCTGCTGCTCACTCTTTGGGTTCTCACTACCTTTATGAGCTGTAACACTCACTGAGAAGGTCTGTGGCTTGACTCCTGAAGTCAGTGAGACCACAAACCCACCAGGAGGAACAAACAACTCTGGACGTGCCATCTTTAAGAGCTGTAACTCTTATTGCGAAAGTTTGCAGCTTCACTCCTGAAGTCAAGTGAGACCACGAACCCACTAGAAGGAAGAAACTCCGGACACATCTGAACATTTGAAGGAACAAATTCCAGACACACCAACTTTAAGACCTGTAACACTCACTGCAAGGGTCCGCGGCTTCATTCTCAAAGTCAGCAAGACCAAGAACCCACCAGAAGGAACCGATTCTGGACACATTGGGAAGTGCCAACAGACAAGGAGGCACATGGATTAGATGTACCCTGTTACCTTGGGAGAAGCAGTCCTGTTCTCTCCTGGTCTGGAAGACAACAGGAGTAGTAGTTGCTCAGAGCACAGTGGGAGTCTTGGGGGATGGTCTGCTATTATCACAATTTGCTGCAGCTGTGCCACATACCATGAACCCTTCTGGACCCTGCACAGATTCCAGTTCTGCCTCTACCTGATCTCTGGGCAGTTCCCCCTGCCAACTCAAATGTCAGTGAGGGATCTCATTGTAGTTAGGATCCTACAGTGATATCTGTAGCAGTTGTGTGTTTCTGCAGAGTTCCTCCACTCACCCCTTCCATAGGACCTGTTCACTACCGGGAGCCAGTCCAGTCCTAGCTATCAGTCACTCCATGCAAGCTTCTCAGCTTCCTCCCTCTTTAACCATAGTGTCTGTATCACTTCTCTATTGACTTTCAGTGTTTCCTCTCAAAAGATCTGTTTGAAGTGCAATGGTTTACTAGATATTTTTGTTCCTCTTCCTGAATGTGGCATCTCTTGGCTGCATATAGTCAGCAATCTTAGTCCCCCTACTGATTAAAAAAAAAACAAAAACTGTTAGTTTATAACTTTGGAAAGAACTTAATTGATTATGTATGGAGGATGTTATATAACTAATTTAATTTTTTTTAAAAAAATTGCAAATAAAGAGGAAAAAACTCAAGCCAAAATCTGGAATTTCCAGAGGAGTAACCTAAATATTCATGAGAAAAATTTTCTTTTCATAATGGTATTGACATTCATAAATGTAAAAATATTAATATAAGTATAGTATCATAATTTTGTGACCCTTGATGAAATAGTTATTCATAACTGCAAAAGAGAGAGAAAATAAAATAATAGATTCTTGATATAAGCATTCAATATCACCTATGAAAGAATATTTTTAAATATAGAATTCCTACCCATTCAATCTAAACTGAGCAATAACTTTATAGTACATGTAAGGATAGCATAACATGTAGAATAACACAAAAAGATTGCAATTAGACTGGAAAATTCCATCAAACAATCTTGTTGATTCAACAATTGAATTATAAGAAAAATAAAAAGAAGGAAGGGGAGCTTTAGGTTAAAAATATCAATTGCATCAACCATTTTCAAGGTATTAATCTCATAATGCTAACTCAAATAACTTGTAAAAAGAGAGAAATTTCAGACCTTTATATTTAATATTAATAAATTATAATTTTTAAGTATAATCATCATACTTCTGGTAATTTCTCTAATGCTTTTTTACTTTTAGACATGATATGGTTTGGCTGTGTCGCCACTCAAATTTCATCTTTGATTGTAGCTCCAATAATCCCCAGGTGTTGTGGGAGGAACCTGCTGGCAGGCAATTGAATCATGAGGGTGGGTTTTTCCCGTGATGGTCCTGTGATAGTGAATAAGTTTCATGAGGTCTGAAGGTTTTATAAAGGGCAGTTCCCCTACACAGGCTCTCTTTTGCCTGCCACCATGTAAGACATGCCTTTGCTCCTCCTTCACCTTCTGCCATTATTATAAGGCCTCCCTAGCCATGTGGAACTGTGAATCCATTAAACCACTTTTTCTTTATAAATTACCCAGTCTTAGGTATTTCTTCATAGTAGTATGAAAATGGACTAATACAAGACATAAGTAATATAAATATTTGCTTCAACGTAAAACAGAGGGAGAGGAAAAGTAGGAAGGAGTGTTGATTAAACAAGATTGGTCAAGAGTTAATTATTGTAAGCTTGACAATGGCACATGTGTGTTCATTATACTGTTATCTAGTTTTAAATGTGTTTGAAAATTCTGGAAAAAGTTAATGGTGGTGCAAATTATTAGCTATGTGATCTAAATAAGTTGTCTAGCTTCCCTGAACTGCATCTGGAAAAGAAGATGGCATTGTTTCTACAGGACAGTTATTTCATTAATTCTGACTTCCCTAATGTTTTAACTAAAGTCCACTAACATTAGCATCTAACATAAAACTTAACAGACTCTGCCTGTGAAGTAAAATACAAACACTGTTATATTAGTAGGAAAGCAGAAACGTTGAAACTCATGCAAATTTGTTACGGTCGTGTATTATAAGATTTAAGATTAAAGCTCAAATTGAAAATCTATGTTTATAATTAAAAATATAAATATTACAATGTTACTTTAAAATTTCTCAAGTTTTAGAGTTTTTCTCTATTTCATATGAAACCAAAGAAATAACTTTAATGAAGATAAGAAAGAAGCACCAAGGGTAGCAACATATTTACTTGATGAATTTAAGTCTTATTATTTTACAAAGTACATACTTATATCCTGAGTTTTGCCTGAGAATTACTGTAAATACCAAAGCTGTATATAATATACAATAATTTGCTTTAAGCCAACACCTGCAGACAAAAAAGTGCTGAATGCGTCTTTAAATATAATATGTATTTTGAAGCTAATATTATGCCAACCCTGAAGACATTGAAGGAACCTGTTTAGAAAGATTGGAAGTGTCTCAAAAAAAAAAAAAAA
>NW_012115488.1:18240360-18242440 GCF_000951035.1 Colobus angolensis palliatus | reverse complement strand
TACTTTATGCAGCATTCATAGTAGTTCGAAGTGATTTAAAAATTTAAACAAAGCTGTCTGATTCCAAAGCTGACCATTAACTACTTTTCTCTATGAAATTTAATGAAGGTAGTCATTAATGTATGATGTTTTAAGATTTTTAATGATATGAAAAAAGCTAATGTAAAATCAAGAAAGATACCAAGTTTAATATAAAATATAGAATTAGCTATGAAATTATATGTTAAAAGGTGACATAAATTTGTTAAAATATTAAAAGTTGTTGCTATGGGTGGTTATTTTAAAGGTACATTTTTCCCTAATTGTTTATGTATTTTCTCATTTTTTACATTTATCTATAATGGCATACTTTGCTTTTATTATCAGAAAAAAATGTGCAATAATTGGTTCTATGCAAATTATATAGCCAAATTATATACACTCAGACGGATTTTAATTGATGTTATGCTACTTCTCAAAAACTCCATTTTATTTATTAAAACTCACTACTCATTTTCTCCAAAATCTAATCAGTTTCTCTCTCCTAAAGGCTCCTGATCAACATGCCTAAAATCAAATTCAACATTTTATGAAACCAGTTATCATCTGTCTTGGTTTCCCTGTTATTGTTCATTTTCCTAATGCCTTAAGCAAAATCCTTAAAGACAATGTTATCCTTTATATCCTATCAGTCTCTAATTCCTAGTAGAAAAATAATGGAAACATTCTTTCAGATATCTGCCACATGCATTCTTTTCTTTCATTCTAAATGGCATCACTCTATTTCATGTCCTTATCAATTTGGCCTGAGGTCTGCACTAGTTGGATGCATTTATCATGCATTTATCAAAGTTATTTAAAGCACTGCCTTCACCATGTCATTTCAATGCTCAACAATCATCAAACACTCCTAAGTGCATTATCAACTTTTTACGCAGGTACTTAAACTCCACCTCCTACCCCAACCTGTTCCAACCAACTTTTTTAGTCTCAAATCCCATTACTTGGTTTCTTCATACCATCTGAACTCTAATTTTCTATTCATATATTTTACACCATATGACTGTGTTCAGTCTTTGAAGAGAGTCCTTAGACATTCTAAGAAGTGCCTAAGGGGGGGCATCCAAGATGGTCAAAGAGGAACAGCTCCAGTCTCCAGCTCTCAGTGTGAGCAACACAGAATATGGGTGATTTCTGTATTTTCAACTGAGGTACGGGTTCATCTCACTGGGGTGTGTCAGACAGTTGGTGCTGGTCAGCAGGTGCAGCCCGACCAGTGAGAGCTGAAGCAGGGTGACACACCATCTCACCTGTGAAGCACAAGGTGGAAGGGAATTCCTTTTCCTAGCCAAGGGAAACTGAGACACACAACACCTGGAAAATCTGGTAACTCCCACCCTAATACAGCACTTTAGCAAGGGTCTTAGCAAATGGCACACCAGGAGATTATATCCAACACCTGGCCCAGAGGGTCTCATGCCCACAGAGTCTCCGTCATTGCTAACACAGCAGTCTGAGATCTAACTGTAAGGTGGCAGTGAGGCTGGGGGAGGGGCTCCCACCATTGCTGAGACTTAAGTAGGTAAACAAAGCCACCCAGAAGCTTGAATTGGGTGAAGCCCACCGCAGCTCAAGGAGGACTGCCTGCCTCTGTAGACTCCACCTCTGAGGATAGGGCGTAGCTAAACAAAAAGCAGCAGAAACCTCTGCAGATATAAAAGTCCATCTGACAGCTTTGAAGAGAGCAGTGATTCTCCCAGCATGGAGGTTGAGATCTGAGAATGGACAGACTACCCGCTCAAGTGGGTCCCTGACCCCTCAGTAGCCTAACTGGGAGACATCCTACACTAGGTGCAGACCAACACCTCACACCTCACACGGCTGGGTATACCTCTGAGACAAAGCTTCCAGAGCAAGAATCAGACAGCAACACTCGCTGTTCAGCAATATTCTATCTTCTGCAGGCTCTGCTACTGATACCCAGGCAAACAGGGTCTGGAGTGGACCTCAAGCAAACGCCAACAGACCTGCAGCTGAGGGTCCTGACTGTTAGAAGAAAAACTAACAAACAGAAAGGACACCCACACCAAAACCCCATCAG
>NW_012115488.1:18228013-18238080 GCF_000951035.1 Colobus angolensis palliatus | reverse complement strand
AAACTAGTTCAACCTTTGTGGAAAACAGTGTGGTATTCCTCAAGGATCTAGAACTAGATATACCATTTGACCCAGCCATCCCATTACTGGGGATATACCCAAAAGATTATAAATCATGTTGCTATAAAGACACATACACACATATGTTTATTGCAGCACTATTCACAATAGCAAAGACTTGGAATCAACTCAAATGTCCATCAATGACAGACCAGATCAAGAAAATGTGGCACATATACATCATGGAATACTATGCAGCCATAAAAAAGGATGAGTTCGTGCCCTTTGTAGGGACATGGATGTAGCTGGAAACCATCATTCTCAGCAAACTATCATAAGGACAGAAAACCAAACACCACATATTCTCACTCATGGGTGGGAATTGAATAATGAGATCATTATTGGACACAGGAAGGGGATCATCACACATCAGGGCCTATTGTGGGGAGTGGGGAGGGGGAGAGATAGCATTAGGAGATATACTTAATGTAAATGACGAGTTAATGGGTGCAGCACACCAACATGGCACACGTATACATATGTAACAAACCTGCACATTATGCACATGTACCCTAGAACTTAAAGTATAATAATAATTTAAAAAAAAAGAAGTGCCTAAGAAGAAAGTTCTTAGATACTCTAGACAATAATGTGTCTTCCAAATAAATCTAAACAAATTAGATAGGATAGATAGATAGATAGATAGATAGATAGATAGATAGATAGATCATTAACAGGGTCAAGATGCAAAAAGAGGGTCTTGTTATTCCCCATTAACAAGCGGATAGCCTGAAGCATAACTAAATGATTTTACTAAACTATGTGAAAATCCAGCATCCACATTGTTATAAACAAATATATTGAAAAGTACTAAATTAGTATGAGTGGCCTTTTTTTTTTTTTCAGACAGAGTCTGGCTCTGTCGCCCAGGCTGGAGTGCAGTGGCACGATCTCTGCTCACTGCAAGCTCCGCCTCCCGGGTTCACGTCATTCTCCTGCCTCAGCCTCCCGAGTAGCTGGGACTACAGGTGCCCGTCACCACGCCCAGCTAATTTTTTAGTATTTTTAGTAGAGATGGGGTTTCACTGTGGTCTCGATCTCCTGACCTCGTGATCCGCCCGCCTCGGCCTCCCAAAGTGCTGGGATTACAGGTGTGAGCAACTGCACCCGGCCTGAGTGGCTTTTTTTAATTGAGAAAGCAGATTCTTCTTATGAAATGTTTCATCAGACATCTGTCTCAAATAAATATATTATTGTCCACAGGAAAAGTATTGAAACCCAAATGTTGCATCAAGGATGATTAGAAACAATAAGTATTATTCCAAGTTCTTATTTCCATGTTCAGTTTAAAAAGAAGATGAATACTCTATTTTAGAAACATGCTTATCCCTAAACCCTGCTTATATCAGTTACTGCTTTGATATACACCCTGACACAAACAATACAACAGAGGTGTAATATACTGGGAATAAATAATGTACATGGTGGCATCATGGAAACACACTTGCATCAGAAGCAAACATAGAAAACTAAGCACACATGACCGGGTGCAGTGGCTCACACCTGTAATTCTAGCACTTTGGAAGGCCAAGGTGGGCAGATCACTTGAGCACCGGAGTTCCAGGCCAGCCAGGGCAACATGGTGGAACCCTATCTCTACAGAAAATACAAAAGTTAGCTGGGCGTGTGCCTGTAATCCCAGTTACTCAGGAGGCTGAGGAGGGAGAACCACCTGAGCCCAGGGGTTTGAGGCTGTGGCAAGCGTGACCATGGCACTGCACTCCAGTCTGGGTGACATGGCAAGACTCATTTCAAAAAGTAAGAAAGAAGGAAAGAAGGAAAGAGAGAAAGGGGGAGAGGAGGAAAGTGGGAAAGGGGGAAAAGGGGAAAGGGGGAAAAGGGGAAAGGGGGAAAGATGGAAGGGAAAGGAAGAGAAGGGAAGGGAAGGGGAAGGGGAAGAGAGGGGAGGGGAGGGGAGGGGAGAGAGATGGGAGGGAGGGAGGAGAGACGTCCATTTTCTCTACTTCTCTCTATTGTCATGACCTTAGAAAGTCAGAGTAGATGTATATTTATTTCCCTTTATTAACAAAATAACAAATCCCAACCCTTATTTTATCTTCCATCATACAGTGAAATTGTTTGCTATTCTTTTCCTTTCTGAGTCCAGCAATCAATTTTCATGTAAATGGTTTCTGAGTATTGTTTGGGGCTCTAGGAAGGCTCTAAGCATCATATACATTTTGTAAAGTAATGAATGTTCAATTACTTTAGTAACTTTCACTTTTAAAATACAGCACCATTCCATATTTTCCTGCTTTTTGCCTAACACCTTTCTTGTGTTTTACAGTTCTATTTTCTCTTAGAAAAAATGAATGCGGAGATAACGTTAATCAAAAATATGAAGTTCAATATAGATTTATGAAATCTTATTATGAAACTTAAAATTATGTACTTATTAACTCGGCAAGGTTCCATCTTATTTTCAAGAAAATATTAATTTTGCCCTTTTTATTACAATATTTTATACTATAAATTTCTGAAAAAATTCAAAGGAGTTATATTCCTTTGCTTCAGCTATCAAATCAAATGTACATACATCCTAATAAAGAGAGAATTCCAGAAAGGGATATTTAATAAATTATATTCTGATTTTTTTCACATTGAAAAACAGTAATATTTAGATATTACATAAAATCACAGATATAATGTGATAAAATTTAAACATTTTTTAATTTCAAATTTTTGCAGTAACTTTAACTGTAAATGAAATATAAAACATGTAATGTATGCTTTCATATTTCTATGTAGTCTTCATAAAACTTTTCAATAAGTTCAACCTTACGTTATTTAAAATAATTAAAATAAATTATTTTGTTATTTAATTAAATGATTAAAAATGGGCAGATGCAGTAGTGACTACTTTTGGTCATAGATGAAGTAGTACACAACAGTCTAAAAATGTTGCTTTCCTGCCCATCACAAACTCACCTTCTAAAAAATTCCATTATCTGTAGCAGTCAAGAGTAAGGACCATTTGGTAGGCCTGAGGTCTCATTACCAGATTAAATATCTTGATTGCCCTAATCAGCAGAATATTTAGAAGTTGACAGTACAGAAGAGGTAGGCACAAAGAACAGAAACATCCAGGAGTCAGGTAGGATGGATTAGCAGTAGATTTGCAAGGGGAGAGGGAGGTTTGACAGCACATCCCCAGTGGCCACTGAAGATAGTTTATGAGGCACGCCTCCTATATGAAGCTATTATCATTTGCCCTGGGGTGCTCTTATTTCCTGATTTCCTCATTTGGTTCTTTCTTTGTCACTTTTCATATTGGGATGTTTATAAATGTTTCTGGTGAAAGGTATTTGAAAAGTGTAGGAACTATGTGTAGAACACTCTCTGCTCCTCAGAGGAAAGGTGCCATAAAATCTAATACATAATTACTAAATCAACTCAACAGATGTTGACTTTTTCTTGTCAGACAGAGACTTTAAACTACAGATTCAAAATCTCTCTGACAGAATAAATAAACTAAAAGTGAAACTCAATTTGTCAACCTTACCCAAGGACAAAAGATAAAAACTTGGATTAAACAGAATTATCTATATTCTATCAAATAAGATGAGACAAGAAGCACCATTTATATCTTCAAAGTAGATCTGATAATAAATGGTACATAAATATCCTATTCTGTGTGCAGAATAGGATATTTTTCAAGTTGCATATTCTGTACAGTAAAAGAAAATTAATAAACCCAAATCATATGCTTTTCATGAGATTCTGAAAATAATTTAGTACATCTTTAACAAAAGAAAACAGATACTGAATATTATCCAAAAAATATTAAAATCTAAGCAGTAATTGAGAATCAACTTATAATTTCTTTTCTAAAAGAGCACTGCTTTCTGGCATTAAAAACAGAATATTAGCCAAGAAGGAGACATAATCCTTGTACCAAAAATTGGATTATGCCCTCTGGAATTGTAAGTTAGCTATCCACAATTGTTCAGAATGTATGCTCATTGCCTGTGTTTCTACTTTCAGCATTGCCGTGGAAATGCTTTTCATTTGAATTTCTCTGTTTCTGAAAATGCCACATTATTATACTATCGTAAACTGTAAATATCATGTATGGGAAACATATTTGAATGTTTGTTATTTAACATGCTGTGCACAGACAAACGACACAGTCGTCACATTGGGACCATTAGACATACAGAATTAAGGGCCCACATCAGATCTACTAAATCAAAATCTGAATTTTGGCAAAAATCTCCAAGTGATTTCAGTGCATAGTACAGTTTTAGAAGCACTGCTTTAGCCACTTCCTGGTATTTAATCAGCCTTCTATATGAGTTCATAATTTCTCAGTAATTTCTTTTAGTTATTTATAAATTTAACTCAAGCTACCAAATACACTTGCCAAAAGAATGACATCACTACAGTTAATAAATGGAAATAATTGTCTCTGCAGGTTAAACGTCCTGTTAGGAAAAAAAAAAAAAAAAAGCCATATTGAATGAAAAGAAATCTTAGAAAAACTGTGAAATAGACCAAGTTGATCTTTTGTGATCTGACACTATCCTCACCAATGTCCAGAACTCCCTCACAAATATCCATATTCCTTTAAAACACATTCTTTTCTGTATTACTTTTCTACATTTTTTTTTCTTTAAGAAGATTAATTTTGTCAAATTTTGTCACCTCAAAATGTTTTATTAAATATACTTTATATTTAAAACAAAATATTCTTTCTGATGTGTTTGTTTTATTATATATCAAAATTGCACACAAAAAATTACAAGAAATATGAAGTATTTTAAAATAACCATAGAAACACAAGAATCATCCATTTGAAAAGGAAGAAGCCCTGTGCGCTTCTCCCCGAAAAGACACATTTTTTTAAACTTTCATTTTAGGTTCAGGGGTACATGTGCTGATTTGTAAACTCATTTCACAGGGGCTTGATATGCAGAATATTTTGTCACCTAAGTACTAAGCCTAGTACCCAATACTTACTCTTCTGTTCCTCTCCCTCCTCCCAAACTCTACTCTCTGGTAGGCCCCAGTGTCTTCTCTTCCCTTCTTTGTGTTCATGTGTTCTTATCATTTAACTCCTACCTATAATGAAAATATTTGGTATTTGCTTTCCTCTTCCTGTGTTAGTTTTCTAAGAATATTGGCCTCCAGCTTCATCCACATTCCTGCAAAGAACATTATCTTTTTCATTTTTATGGCTGCATAGTATTCCATGTTGCATGTATACCACATTTTCTTTATCTAGTCTTCCACTAATGGGCATTTAAGTGTATTCTATGTCTTTGCTATTGCCAGTAGTGCTGTAATGAACATACACATGCATGAGTCTTTATGACAGAAAAATTTCTATTCCTTTGGGTATATATCAAGTAATGGGATTGTTGGGTTGAATGGTACTTCTGTTTCTAGGAATTACCACACTGCTTCCCACAATGATTGAACTAATTTACCCTCCCATCAACAGTGTACAAGCATTTCCTTTTCTCTGAAACCTCACCAGCATCTGGTTTTCATATGATTGTTGGCCACATATATGTCTTCTTTTGAAAAGTGTCTGTTCACAAACTTTCCCCACTTTTTAATAGTGTTGTTTTTTTCTCATAAATTTAAGTTTCTTATAGAGGCTGAATATTAGATCATTGTCAGAGGCATAGTTTGCAAAAATCTTCTCCTGCTCTGTAGGTTGTCTGTTTACTCTGTTGATCATTTCTTTTGTTGTGCAGAAGCTCTTTATATTAATTAGACCTCATTTGCCAAATTTGGTTTTTGTCATGATTTCTTTGGCATCTTCAACATGAAATCTTTGCCCATGCCTATGTCCTCACTGGTATTGCCTAGGTTGTCTCCCAGGGTTTTTATAGTTTTGGATGTTACATTTAAGTCTTTAATCCATCTTGAATTGATTTTTAATATGGTATAAGGAAGGAGTCCAGTTTTAATCTTCTGCATATGGTTAGCCAGTTATCCCAGCATCATTTATTGAATAGGGAGTCCTTTCCCCATTGCTTGTTTTTGTCAGCTTTGTAACAGATCAGATGGTTGTAGGTGTGTGGCCCTGTTTCCAGGTGATGTATTCTGTTACTTGGTTTTATATGTCTATTTATGTACCAGTACCATGCTGTTTTGGTTACTGTAGCCCTATAGTGTAGTTTATAGTCAGGTAGCATGATGCTTCCTGCTTTATCCTTTTTGCTTAAGATTGCATTGGCTATTTGGGCTCTTTTCTGGTTCCATATGAATTTTTAAATAGTTCCATATGAATTAAGTTAAATATGAGTTAGTTAAATATGAGTTAGTTAAAAAGTTCCATATGAATTTTTAAATGTGAAGAATGTTATTGGTAGTTTGATAAAAATAGCACTGAATCTGTAAACTGCCTGGGTCAGTATGGCCATTTTGAGGATATCGGTTCTTCCTATCTGTGAGTGTGGGACATTTTTCCAGTTGTTTGTGTCATCTCTGATTTCTTTGAGCCAGTGCTCTGTAATTATTTTTGTAAAGATCTTTCACTTTCCTGGGTAGCTGTATTCCTAGGTATTTTTTTTTTTTTATGGCAAATGTGAATGGGATTGTAATCCTGACTTGGCTTTTGGGTTGGGTGCTCTTTAGTGTATAAGGATGCTACTGATTTTTGTATATAATTTGGTATCTTGAGACTTTGCTGAAGTTGTTTATCAGACTCAGGAGGTTTTGGGCTGAGACAATGGAATTTTCTAGATACAGGATCATGTCATTTGCAGAGATAGGTTGACCTCCCCTCTTCCTATTTGGATGCCCTTTATTTCCTTTTCTTGCCTGATTGCTATGGCCAGGACTTCCAATACTGTGTTTGAATAGGAGTGGTGAGAGAGGGCATTCTTTTCTTGTGCTGGTTTTCAAGGGGAATGCTTTTGGCTTTTGCCCATTCATTATGATGTTGACTGTGGGTTTGTCACAGATGGCCCTCGTTATTTTGAGGTATATTGTCAATACCCAGTTTGTTGAGAGTTTTTCACATGAAGCGATGTTGAATTTTATCAAAAACCTTTTCTGCATTTATTGAGATAATCATGTGGTTTTTATCCTTAGTTCTGTTTATATGCTGAATCATGTGTATATTAAACCAATCTTACATCCCAGGGATAAAGCCTACTTATCATGGTGTATTGATTTTTTGATGTGCTGCTTGATTTAGTTTGCCAGTATTTTCTTGAGGATTTTTGCCTCAATGTTCACTAAGGGTTTTGACCTGAAATTCTGTTTTTTTATTATGTCTCTGTGGGGTTTTGGTATCAGGATGATGCTGGCCTCATAGAATTAATTGGGGAGGAGTCCTTCCTCCTCAATTTTTTGAAATAGTTTCAACAGGAATAGTACCTGTTCTTCTTTGTACATCGGGTAAAATTTGGCTGTGAATTCAACTGGTCCTGAGCTTTTTTGCTTGGTAGACTGTTTATTACTGATTCAAGTTTGGAGCTTGTTATTAGTCTGTTCAGATATTTAATTTCTTCCTGGTTTAGTCTTGGGTTATGTGTCCAGAAAAGTATCCATTTCTTATTCACCACATTGTTTTGTCACCATTGTGTGTGTGATGGATATAGCTTTGCCTTCCCAGGCAGCATGCATATGCCTGTGCACACTGCCATACCACTACTGCCAGAGTGAATGCAGCCCATCTTCCCCACTCCCAAGCCCCACCACAGGACCCTTGTTGTGAGAGCATTCACAGGCATAGATTAAGAAAATGTGGCACATATACACCATGGAATACTATGCAACCATAAAAAAGGATGAGTTCATGTCCTTTGTAGGGACATGGATAAAGCTGGAAACCATCATTCTGAGCAAACTATTGCAGGGACAGAAAAACCAAACACCACATGTTCTCACTCATAGATGGGAACCGAACAATGAGGACACTTGGATACAGGGCGGGGAACATCTCACACTGGGCCTGTCGTGGGATGGGGGGAGGGGAGAGGGATAGCATTAGGAGATATATCCAATGTAAATGACGAGTTAATGGGTGCAGCAAATCAACATGGCACATGTATACATATGTAACAAACCTGCATGTTGTTCACATGGACCCTAGAACTTAAAGTATAATAATAATAATAAAAGAAAATTTATAAAGAGGTTTCTGTATTTGTCCAGAATACTAAAACATTAATATCTCTTCATGAGTTAAACGTTAAACTTCTAGAATGTGTGACTTGAATTGCTGTAGATTATGTAGTGGCTATTTTTATCAGACATTAATATCTTTGTATTCATTATGCCATAAACATACTTTCCCATTGTTTTTAAGAAACTTTTGATGGAGATAGGGTAGAGACCTTCCTGATGGGCACAGGTTAATGTTATAATCAGTATGTTTTAGATATGGTCGAAAATATTTGGTTGGAAATTTGTTATTTAGTACTACACCTGGGCTGGGTGCAGTGCTTCCTGCCTGTAATCCTAGCACTTTGGGAGTCAAGGCAGGAGGATTGCTTGAGTCTAGGAGTTCAAGGCTGTAATGAGAGATGATCATACCACTTCACTCCAGCTGGGGTGACAGAGCATGACCCTGTCTCAGAAAAAAAAATAAAAAAAAGAACAAGAAGAACTTCACATGTGTGCCTTAAAAGACATACTGACTGAATCTAATTTGCCATCCTGAAAGAGAAAACCTTGGGCCATCTAGAGAACAGGCATACTCCCATTAAAATATTGTAGTATCAATTGGTTTGGAATGTGATTTTGCAGGTGGGTAAGGAACCTCAGTCCCCTAATGTCCTGTACAGCACTTAGACTCTTTCTGCATGATAAGCATCACAAGGAGAACAGCACACAAAATATGAAACTAGTTGCAAACATTCTTAGATGTAGTCCAGTGAGACAAAACACTTGCACAAGAAGTCAGGCAAAACAGATTTATCACTCAAAGATAGGCAGCAATGATAAACAGAGGCACATGTTGGTGCTCCCAGGATCCGTCGCCCACGGTGCAACATGGTGCATGTGCAAATAAGACCTCACCCATCCTCACCTAGTGAGTTAAATTATTTAATATTTTAGACAACTTAATCTAAATTATTACACTGCCTCATTCCTAGTTATCTTTGTTTCTTTCAGCAAGGATCAGAATTAACAACTGTAGCACAGGTCTTGCAGTATATTTAAGAGCCTGATGGCATGATCTCAAGAAAATGTAGGCAATTGTTCCTAGTTCTAGTTCAGAGATGTCTGCTCAGGAAAATACCTGCAGCAGAACGTGTTATTATTTTAAACTAGAACATACTGTTCTAATTATTACTTAAAATCCATGTTATGTCATCCTTTGCCTTACATTAAATAATACATTTTTTCATTTTTTTTAGATTGCTTTTTTCTTCCATTTCAAATCTGTCTTTGCTGCAAATTATAAAAGAAAAACTAAGGACTAATTAAATATTAAAATATCTAAATGTGATAACAATAAGAAATTATTGCAAAGATAGTGCAGAGTCTATAGAAATAATATAACCAAAACTGAAGAGAAACTTTTTTTTTTGAGACAGGGTCTTGCTCTATTGCTCAGGCTGGAGTGCAGTGGTATGATCATAGCTCACTGTAACCTCAAACTCCTAGGTTCAAGTAATCCTCCTGCCTCAGCCCCCTGAGCAGCTAAGACAACAGGCATGCTCCAGCATACCCAGCTGTTTTATTATTATTATTATTATTGTAAAGATGAGGCCTTGCTTGTCTTGAACTCCTGGTCTTAAATGATCCTCCCACTCAGCTTCCCAAAGTGTTGAGATTACAGGCATAAGCCACCACACCCAGATTGAAAAAATAATAATTTTTGCTATAATCTCTAGAACCTGATATTTAAGAGCAGGAGAATAGGTTTTCATTTGTCGGAAACTAATATAAGAAATAAGTCTGAATGTGCCAAGGTATTTTTGTACCATCACATTTTAACATAACTTAAGATGGAAAAAGAATGTCTTCTTACTTATTTAAATGTATGTCCCTGTTTTTTAGCTGACATTTCAAAACAACACAAATCTTTTTTTTTTTTT
>NW_012115488.1:18222813-18227963 GCF_000951035.1 Colobus angolensis palliatus | reverse complement strand
TTAGGGCATAAAAGAATCATTGATACACTAATATATGATCACCCATTTCATCACTTGGCAACTTCACTTTCTAATACCATCAACTCTATTTTTATGTCCCTGTTTTTTAGCTGACATTTCAAAACAACACAAATCTTTTTTTTTTTTTTTCATTTCATTTAGTGCATGAGACTGTGCCTATATGGCAAAATTTAATTAGAAAATTAAATTAGAAAATTAGGGCATAAAAGAATCATTGATACACTAATATATGATCACCCATTTCATCACTTGGCAACTTCACTTTCTAATACCATCAACTCTATTTTTATCTATGCAAAGGAAACAAAGTGAAAATGATTTTTCCTAATACTTACAAAGAAAAGGCAATTTACTTTTGGTCTCTACAAATCTGATTCCTAAATACAGTCCTTTATGTACAAATCCTCAGGTGAAAGGATCTATTATTTATTTATTGTTGATTTACTTAGTCTGTAACTTACTGTTAGGTAATATACTAGATGCCACTGAAATAAAGACTAAGATGAAATCATTGCCCTCAAAAATTCTAAGCCAAGTGGAAGAGATAGACAAGTGGATTAAGAGGCACAAAACTGCATGTCCCTTTTGATCACCGGTATGGAAATGTTCCTATTAAAGGTGAAAGAAGTTGGGGGAGAAAAAAATGGTAGGGGACGACTTTATAGAGGAGATGACGCTTAAGCTGATCCTTGAAGGACGAATAGGAGCTCCCCAGTAGAGCAACAAGAAAAAGGGGATTTCCAGACTGATGAGACTTTGTGATCACAAGCAGGTTAGCAAAGCTAGAATACAGTGTAAGTACAAGAGTATAGCGAAAGAGGACTCTGACAGTTGGCCCGATCCTGAAGGGCTTTGAATATCAAGGCAGAGAGTCTCATAAAAAATGGGCATTTTGGTTGGATTAAAGCAAGCAAGGGATATATTTGGGTTTTGGATAGAATCCTTTGTATTTCTGTGGAAGATGAATTTGAAAGGAACAATATTGGAGGCAGGGACATGAATTATGATTTACTGCAACCACACAAAGGAGAAACTGTTCAGCCAATGTCTAAACTAAAGAAGATAGACAGGACAAAGAGCATGGAATAGATCTGACTATGTCCAAGGAGGTAAAATAGGCAGAACCTAGAGACAGTTTGGATTTGAGCCATAAATGTGAGGTAAGATAAGTTTTTAGCTTATGTCATTGCAGTGGATTCACTGAATAATTATAGAAGACAAGGATGGGTTATTTTTGTTGTTGTTCTTATTTTGTTTGTTATTTTTGTTTGTTTTGAGAGTGAGGAAAGAGAAAAATGGTAAGTTTAGTGATGTTCAGTAAGCATTCAGTAATACTTGTTTTCAGTGATGATTTTCAAAATATTTATCAATCAGTTCAACAGGAGAATCACTGAGGCCAGCGGGGGAGGAGGTGTGTGTGCAGAGCCCTAGAGTCCCTGCAGTGTCAGGTACCAAGTCATTAGTTACTGGATTGTAGGGAGATTTGGGCCAAGACACTGTGGTGAGAGGGTGTGGTCACAGGGCTTAGTCAGAGACTGTTAACTAACTGATATAGAAGTGTTTCAAAATTTTAGCAACTATAATAGCCATAGGGTACATACAAGCTAAATATCATCCCCAAGCAAAGGGAGAAAAAAAAAACCAACATTTTTAAAAGCTGTAGTTCTTTCCTCATTTGAAGATAAAGGGGCAGAATATGCCTTTGGTGGAGAATGTTCATTTGAATGGGAGCAGGTTAATGGGTATTTTATCTATACAAAGGTATGTCTCAGGCCCAGGGCCATCCCCTGAAAGGTAGAGGTTTAGGCAAAAGTGAGATAAAATGCTTTGAAGAATAAAGCAAAAGACTTTTTCATATATTGAAAAAAAGATGTTTTGCCTCAAACGGGTATTTTGATACTAGGACATTTTCCACTTTCTCTAAGAGGCAATAAAAAAAGAACATAAAAAGGATGAGTGGGCCCCAGCACATTACGACTGACCATGTCTGGGTAGAGGGACAGTTGGCAGGGCACTTCAACAGAAAAAACCACCTCAGACAAAAGAGAAGCCATGATTTGATGGCCAATGAAAGCAAAGCAGAAGTTCCATACAATAAACAATGAGCAGCAATTTAAGTTCCCTCTGAGGGCATTATAACTTGGGGAGGTACTAGGCTTCCTGAAGTGAGACAGGATGAAGGTGCAACCTATGGTTAAATGGATATTAAATGAGAAGTAAGAAAAAACTAGAAAAAACTCAGGAAACCTTGGGTATCATACAGATACGTAGTATTTAACATAGCTGTGGGATTTATAGGATTGAGTCTTGCAGTGAGAAGTCATCTTATAATTGAATATGGTTAAATAATTGAGAGTTTGAAGAATCAGGAGAACTGAGGATGAAACTGCCAAATGCTAGTATCTATGGAACAGATGGAGAAAGATTCACATTCAAGAAACACCAAGGAGTGAGTCTGAAATGCAGACGATTCAGTGACTGAATTTTTGTTGTTGTTTTTTGTTTTGAGAGTCTGGCTCTGTCGCCCAGGCTGGAGTGCAGTGGCCGGATCTCAGCTCACTGCAAGCTCCGCCTCCCGGGTTTACGCCATTCTCCTGCCTCAGCCTCCCGAGTAGCTGGGACTACAGGCACCCGCCACCTTGCCCGGCTAGTTTTTTTGTATTTTTTAGTAGAGACGGGGTTTCACCGTGTTAGCCAGGATGGTCTCGATCTCCTGACCTCGTGATCCGCCTGTCTCGGCCTCCCAAAGTGCTGGGATTACAGGCTTGAGCCACCGCGCCTGGCCCCAGTGACTGAATTTTTGAAGAAACTAAGAAAAAAAGATTTTGAACGTGTGCATGATCAGGGAAGTTAAGTAAGATAGGACTGGAAAGAATCAACAGTATTTGGTAATAAGGAAGCCATTAGCAAGCAATAAGAAAGGGCTACTAGTGATGTACCGGGGGCCTTAACCTATTTGTAGTGAGTTGAAGAAGGAAAGCACAATACAGATAATGAAATAGTAAATTTAGACCACATTCTTGCTAAACAGATGTAAGAAAAAAATGAATGACACAAAGCAAGAGCTAAAAAATTACTGGGTTAAGACAGGTATTTCTTTTAAGATGGGATAAAGCTAAACCTATTTATATTATGGAGAAGGCAATGAGGGAGCAAAGGAAAATGAAGGAGAGCAGAGAAAAAAATAAAAAGTGATAGATGAGCTCACAAGGATAGAGACTGATGGCAATCCAAACAGTTAGGGGATGACATTGAGTAGGAAGAAGTAACTCTCCTCCACCGGTGCAGTCCTTGTCTCTTTATCTCAAGTTTCATAGCTAGAAAACACAGAGGGGTCAGCAAGTGAGACACTGCGAGAGTACACCTCTCAGTAAATCAACGTGTAATAACTGAAGTTCTTCTGCAGAAGTTTAAAAACAGTTTTCAATATCTAAGGCAATACTTCATGTGGAAGAGTTCTTCCTCTAGGATACTATTTGAATAGTGATCATGTTTTAAGAATTAGTGTGTAAGTCAATCACCCACAATACTGCCATCCGTAGGATGATTACAGGTCATTTTATTTGTAGAGAGAAAACTCTAAGCTTCCCATCAAAAAAATAGCCATTTGTTTTTAAAAGGAAAAATTTCCATATAATTGATCCCCATAAGAATGGAGCTTGTGGGCCTGGCGCTGTGGCTCACGCCTATAATCCAAACATATTGGGAGGCCGAGGTGGGTGGATCACCTGTGGTCAGGAGTTCAAGACCAGCCTGGCCAACATGGTGAGACCTCATCTCTACTAAAAACACAAACATTAGCCAGGTGTGGTGGCAAGCTCCTGTAATGCTAGCAACTCAGTAAGCAGAGACAAGAGAATCCCTTGAACCTGAGAGGCAGAGGTTGCAATGAGCCGAGATTATGCCACTATACTCCGGCCTGGGTAAGAGAGCAAGACTTCATCTAAAAAAAAAAAAAAAAAAAAATCAAGAAGAGTTTGTATTTTTTTTTAATTTTAGCAATTATGTAGTTCTCAAAGCCAGTAAGGTAAATGGCTGATTTGGGTTTATAAATCGCTAAATCATATCATCAAAAAGAAGCATATCCTAGTAGTTAAAAGAGTGAATTAGAAAACGAGACTGCCTAAGGCGTAGGATTGAATCCCTTTTCTTGAGCAAATTAGCTAATCTAAGTCTCAGTGCCTTCATCTGAAATAAGAGAATAAAAATCGTACTCATTTTACAAAATAGTTAACAGGTGTAATTATACACACATACATACACACACCCCTAAGTGTATATATGTGTGTAACATGTGGAATAGCACCTGGCCTATAGCAAGTGCTTATGAGTATTTGTAATTTTTATAATAAAATTGCATTTGGGGTAGCTAAGAACTTTATTTCTCACAGGACCCTGAGTTTCTTCACTGGAGATGTTCAAGAATCAGCTAGAAAATGAAATTATCCAATGACGTTTTCTAGAATTCACAAAAACTCTAAGATTTGGAGATTTTTATCATTTTCATGTTAAAGATAGAAAAAAATGTAGTGACAATCTTTATTAGACCCAAGACAAGCAGTAAGTAAATAAATCCAAAGGCTCCAGACCACCTACCTCATCATGATCAGCATAAGTTGGAAAATCAACTTAGATTTATTGTGTGTGTGCTAAGTGTGTTACAGAAAATACTACCGAAAGGAATTTGAACAGGTATCTGTTGTTAAAGTCAGTCACTGACAGTTTGTTATGCATCTGGTTGACCTCTTCTGAGGTAAACAAGCCATTGGAAATATGGAAGCCCAGTTCTGAATCTCCATGGAGCCCTATGAGGCACATGAATGGATACAGAGTAGAGAAGTGTAGACCAAATAGGTGACATTTTGATAATACATTCTTTTGAAAGTGACATCAAGAAAGGGAGACCTTTACCAGCTGTGTCTTGGAATGTCAGTGTGGCACTTCGGGGACTCACTGAACTCTTTATCCTGTTGAACTTTTAACCTTCATTGATCTCAAATTCTTGTTCTAAAACAAAACCAAGAAAAAACAAAGGTTGCATTTCTCTCATAAATCCCTCAAGGAGAAACAGACATACAGTCATAAATTATTAATTTTCTGCCTTTGAAAAATGAAAAAAGTGGCATCTC
>NW_012115488.1:18219989-18221903 GCF_000951035.1 Colobus angolensis palliatus | reverse complement strand
TATCTTTGAGATGTGGGAGGAAACAGGAGAACCTGGAGAAAACCCATGCAAAATATTGGGAAAACATGCAGACTCCAAACAGACAGGATCCAGGGTCCAGAATCATCTTTTCTTCTCATCAACATTATAATAAAATGACTTGAATGGATAGGATGTTATTTGAGGACCTGCTGCATATAGTAAAGTGGTTACTAAAGTATAAGAAATCAACAAATCCATCCTCTCACACAGTTACCAGTCTTTCCTCCTGTGGCAAGAGTAATCTACTGTAGTACTGTAGTACAGAATCAGCTGTAATCTACTCATCTAGCAAAACTCCAGAATACAATATTCCATTATCAACTATAGTCCTCATTTGGGACATTAGATCTTTCAACTTGTTTGTCCTACATATTTGCTACTTTGTATCTTTTAACCTCCATCTCCCCATTTCTTCCCCTGACCTTAACCCTGAAAACCACTGTTTTATTTTCTGTCTCTATGTATTTGACTTCTTAAAGATTCCATATATAAGAAGGATCATGCATTTTTGTGTGTGTGTGTGTGTGTGTGTGTGTGTGTCTGGCTTATTTTACTGAGCATAATGTCCTCCAGATTTATCCATGTTGTGGCAAATGGGAGAATTCCCTTCCTTTTTAAGGCTAAGTAATACGTGTGTGTATCACAGTTTCTTTGCTCATTTGTCCATCGATAGACACCTAACTTGTTTCCATATCTTAGCTATTGTGAATAGTGGTGCAATGAATAGAGTTCAGCTCTTTTAACCAGATGGTGATTTCATCTCAGAAGAGGGATAGCTGGATCATATGATGGTTCTATTTTTCATGTATTTAGGAACCTCCACACTGTTTTCCACAATGGCTGCACCAATCCGCATTCCCACCAAGAGTATACAAGCATTCCCTTTTCTCCACACACTTGTTCCCTTTAGTTTTTTTCATAATAGTCATTCTGACAGGTGTGAGAAAAATCTTGTAGTGGTTTTGATTGCATTCCCCTGATGATGTGTATCGATGTCAAAACAAATCCCCAAATTCACAGGACACATGAGATTCTTAATAAGCATATGAAGTCATATCTACACAAATAGATGTCTGTTTCTAGAACACAGTTCAAAGGATAACAGTTTTCAATTAAACATTTTTCAAATCAATTTTATTATCTTTATTCTCACTAAAATGGATGAATAATGCCTTTCTATCAAGAGGCAAATAGAAAGCATATTTATAAATCAAATATTACATAAACGTTTACTATGCAGAATATACAAATTCTATAACTCTTAAAACTCAGCAACCAAAAGACAAATTATCAATTAAAAATGACAAGATACTTGAATAGACCATTTTTCCAAAGAAGATATAGAAATATCCAATAAAACATGAAAAGATGAGAATACTGTTCTCAAGGTTTATCTATGCTGTAGCATGGACAAATACTTTGTTACTTTTTCTGACTGAATAATATTTCATTGTGTGCATAGGCCGCAAAGAAAGACAAATGAGATAATGAAATTAAAAAGCTTCTGAACAACCAAGGAAATAATCAACAGAGTGAACAACTTGCAGAATGGAAGAAAATATTTGCAAGCTATGTGTCCAACAAAAGACTAATATTCATAATCTACAGGGAACTCAAACATCTCAACAATGACAAAAACCCAAATAAGCCCGATAAATAGTGAGCAAAGGACATGAAAAAGATATTTTTAAAGCCATGCAAGTAGCCAACAAGCATATGAAGAAATGTTCAACATCACTAGTCATCAGAGAAATGCAAATTAAAATCATTATGAGGCTGGACACAGTGGCTCATGCCTGTAATCCCAGCACTTTCGAAGGCAGATCGTTTGAGTCCAGGAGTTCAAGACCAGCCTTGCCAACATGGCAAAACTCCATTTCTAATAAAAATACA
>NW_012115488.1:18207042-18218724 GCF_000951035.1 Colobus angolensis palliatus | reverse complement strand
TTTACACTGGGCCCTGGAAGTTTGGAATGTTTACACTGGGCCCTGGAAGTGGAGGCATATGGGGGGATGTGATGTGTCAGGCTCAAGGCTGTGATATATGGAGGAATGTATTCTTTCAAATGTACATTATTTGAGTGATGGCTATACTAAAAGCCCAGATTTCACTGCTATGCAATATATTGATCTAACAAAATATTACTTGCACCACTTAAATCTATATTTTTAATAAATTTCTCTTCTGGACATTTCATATAAATGGAATAGTACACTATGTGAACCTTTGTGTCTGGCTCCTTTTCCTTAATGTAATGATCTCAAGGTTTATCCAAACTGAGCATGTGTCAATACTTTATTCCTTATATAGGTGAATAATATTACACTGTATGAATACCACCTCTTTATTCACTCATCCATTAATAGACATTTGGGTTGTTTGGATTTTGGGGACCAGTATGAGTAACGCTGCTACGAGCATTCCTGTACAAGTGTTTGGGGGGTATATGTTTTTATTCCTCTTGAGGATATATCTAGGACTGGAATTGATGGATTATAGGATAACTCTACACTTAATATCTTGAGGAATCGTCAAACTGTTTTCCAAAGTGCCTGCACCATTTTACATTTCTCAGTTTAATAATTCAGCTTCTCTCTGTGTGTTCTAATTCTTATGTGCAAAATCAGTAGAAGGTTTTCCCCTACTCCTGCTGCTTAGGGTTTCACCAAAACTCCAGGCTTAAGATTATGGAATTGGAGGGAAATGATTATTTGAAAGGGCAAAATAGAGATTAAATTGAGCTGTAGCAAAATAAGGTTACATTACTTGGCTAAGTTAATTGAAAGACATAGAAATCTGTACTTGACATATGCAGATGTAATTAGAATAATGTTTATGTGCACACAGGTACAATGATTGATTATTTTAAAATCTTAGGAGTTGTATTTCAGGAAATGGCTATTCTACTTTTAATTGGCTGGAGAAAACATTCTTGAGCCTGTGAGATTAACTATTTAAATGATAGAAGGCAGAGTGTTTGGCACGCTTGAAAAGCACTGGTTCAGGAGAAAACCTGGAAATTTGAGATAATTAAAAGCAAACATCATGGAGTTCGGAAGAACCATAAACACACAGACATAAAGATTTAAAGTAGAATCTTGGTCCAAATTTATAGGGCATTTGGGAAGCCTCTATACAGTGTGAAGGAATCAGGTGACAAGGTTAAAGCAGAGGTCAAATTAATGATTTAACAGCAGTTTTGAGAAATTACTGGAGTCAGGCAGGACTATAGTCTGTGAGTGAAATGATATTAAACCAGGCCAGGTGGAAGATGCTGGCTCTGAGGCTTGGCAGCTCATATGCTTGGTTAGGAGAATGATTGATAAGAGTCTACGTCTTGCTAAAAAGCTGATTAGAAACTGTTTACAGTAGAACAGAAAATGGACACTTGTGAAGACTAGTCTTCGGTCCTCTATTGTATTCATCTGTTACACAGATTGATGAGAAAAGAAAAGAAAATCAATTTAGATGATTAAAGAAACTCTCTCCTTCCAGCTATCCAGACTGGGTCTGTTGTCTCCAAACATACTTGGTGATAGGAATTACCTGGCAGCAACAAGAAAATATCTTTCACTAAACAGAAGGTTTTTCAAAGACCATTCAGTCAAGCAAACAGCTACCTCATTAACCAAACTGGGAAAGATTCCAAATGTTTACAAAATAACTATATTCAACACCTACAGGCACATCTCAAGCTTCTTTCATGGGCATTCTCCCCTTTTAGCTGCAGGAAAGCAGCCCACCATTTTCCCAAGTAGCATTTTAGCACACTTTTGTTTTTTATGTCAGACAAAACATGATGGACAGTGATAAAGCAAATTATATATTAATTCCCCCCACCAAAAACAAGTAAATAAAAAAGATGCTTTCAGACGATTCATGCTTCTATTGAGACTGGGGTATGAATTCTGAACGATTCATTTGAATGAGTTCATCTTTTGTTTAGTTATGTATGCAAGCTGAACCAGTAGGATTGCAGAAGACATATAATTACCATGTCTATTCTGATTCTAAAAATCACTTTAAATCTTTTCTGCAAGTAATGATTTCAAAAAGCAACATCCTGGTACTATTCAGTTCCAGGCCCTTTCACCTAAATACACACACACACACACACACACAGACACACACAAATACAGTTGCTTAATGTTTTTGTAGCAATTAAGAGAATTAACCAAGACCAGCCTTTGTCCGGGATCCTCTGCATCTCCACTTAAAGCCAACAGTTTATTTTGTGTATGCACTAATTCTTAGGTTCTTAGTGACTTCCCATTTTCTCTTCTTTTAGGTTGTTAATAGATCAGAAAACCACCCACAACTTCATGCTTCAGATGTTTCCATTCAATTCACCATCAAAATACACTTGCCCTTGGCATTAATTCTTCAGAGCTTTGTTTTCTGAAAGGGATCTATCCTAGTATTCAGATGTAGTTATTCTCTAAGATTGTTGTTTTATCTCATCATCCCTCCGAGAGAATGTATTTAAATCAGAACAGTAACCTTCTGTTGATACTGTCTTAGCTCAAAGACAGAATTCTGACTGTGGGAGTACCAAGCCCTATGGCACACCACTTTGGAAATACTCTGAGCAAAACATAGGCAACTGCCTATTGCACCTTTGCATCAGACTGCCTCAGGCCCAGAGAATAAACGCACATGTGTAGCAAATCTCAAAAGAGCAAACCCTAAGAGGCTAAGTCACAGAAGTCGTTCATCACATTAGGTAATTCTTGAGCCTTAGGATGATTGATGTGTTTAATTTAAACTGGCCTAGGTACACAAGATATGTCCCTGAAGTGGTAATAGGGGGAGTGGGTGAGATGGAGGAAGAGATTTTAAAAGAAAGCAGTTTACTCCTTCAAGCTTTTCTGCGTACATGTCTTTTAACCAAGCCAACAAGAAAGTGTTTTAATTGCCACCATATTATAGAATTATATCCTGTTCTCTGGTTTTCTCCTGTACTTGTGAGGTAAACGCTGTCTTGTCTTAATTCATAAGAAGTTCATTTTTATAAGTAATAATGCCTTTAATAAGAAACTCATTTTAGTGTGCTGTGACAGTGGAATACAAAGTCATATAGATCAGTTAAAGTCCCACTCATGATGTGTTAAAAAGATGCCTGCTGAAGTAATGGTATTTACCCTGATGGGCTTAGCTTTGGTCTTTCTCTTTAAGGGAACATAAAGGGAAATTACTAAATTGGACACCTAATACAACAACAAAGCATATTATATAGTATGACTTTCTGAACTTCATTGCTAATTAAAAAGATTTTGTGTATTTTTAATTTAATATTACCTATATTGGCTAGTAGGATAGGACTATTTTAGATATGACTATATGTCAAACTCCAGTATTAAATTTTGGTGCACATATGAAATATCTAAGTAGCTTTGATATGGGGAATTCCTTAGATTGGTCTGATTTACTAGGCCAAAAACTACATTAAATTATGTAAATAAGATGGTGAGATGCTTTGGACTTTATAGTTGAAGTATGCAAATTGGTATGAACAAAAAGAATTTCACACATAAAAATACAACTATAACATGTATTTATTTCTATGAAGAAAAATTATAGAGTATTTTTAAGGCATTTTACAAGAGATCTATTATAGACTGAATGTTTGTGGTCCCCCAAAATTTACATGTTGAAATCTTCACCCTCGACGTGAAGGTGTTAGGAGGCGAGACCTTTGCAAGGCAGTTAGGTCCTGAGGGTGGAGCCTTCATGATAGAATCAGTGCTCTTATGAGAATAAACATGATGTGTAGTGTCCTTATAAAAAGGAACTGGCTTCCTTTCTTTTCTCGGCCATCTGAGGATACAAGGAGAAGATGTTTATCTGCAAACCAAAAAGCAGGCCCTCACCAGACACAGGATCTGCAAGCACTGTGATCTTGGGCTTCCCTGACTCCAGAACTGGAAGAAATAACTTTCTGTTGATTAAGCTACCCAGTCTCTGATACTCTGTTTCAGTAGCCCAAACTGACTAAGACAAGATTATTATACAATCACGAAGATGAGGAAAAGTCTCACTGATAAAGTGTAATCAGAGCAAGCTCTGAACGATGCTTAGCAGCTATGTAGGTTGAAGGAAGAGTACCATAAGTGGTTAAAAATTGATGGAAGAGGACCCAAATGGGAAAGTGTGGTGCATTTGAGGCAATGGCAGAAGAGGCCAATGACTTGAGAATAGTGTACTCAGGAGGGAATTATGAAAGGTGAGAATAAAAATATATAGTCAGAAAGCAAATCATGGAAGGCCTTATAGGCCATAATAAATTTTTTATCTTATGGTTACTGAAAAATGATTTAAATGTTTTAATCATGATATGGCATGGGTACCCATCTACACTCTTACTCTCCTGGTTCACCTATGAAGAATGGTTGCCAATTGGGCCAGAATCAAAATAGGAAGGTTAATGAAAAGGTTATTGTATTAATCCAGATAAAGGATTATAGCTTCAACTTCGATGGCACGGCAAACTCTAGTTCCCTCTAGAGAAGTAGACCATTTCAGGAAATATTCAAGAAGCAATGCAAACAGTATTTAATGAATGATGAGTGAAGAAGATGGAGGTTTCAGAGAAAATACACAGGTTTTGTCCTGTACAAGTGGATGGATGTGGTGTCATTTGCTGAAATAAAGAACATCAGAGGGGAATATAGTTTTCTGAGTAAGCCAGTCAACTCAATTTTCATCATAATCATATTGAAGTTCCTTTGAGACATCCAAAGGCAGAATATATAAATCTGGAGCTTACAAAATGAATTGGGGCTAGAGAGATCAACTAAAGTTCCTTGGCATGTAGATGGCAAGAATCCCATGAACATGGAGAGAAGAGAATCTAAGATGGAATTTAAAGAAACTAAATATTTAGAGGCTGTATGAAAAGCTGAGCTGGCAAGAAAGACTGATTAAGAGATTTCATGTAACACTGCTATGCCTTTTAAAGAGCTTTCTGAATGGAGTAAAAGCTGTGAAAATACAAAATATAAGGGAGTGAAACAGTAACTTGTAGTACTATTAAGATAGGATGGAAAATAAAGGGTAGATGAGTTTTTGTTCAACTTAATGAGCAGAGAGCACACTTATTGGAGAAGAAAAAAGATGGTGGATCAAAAACAAATGAAAATTAAGTTTTTCTTCTTATGATGAACTTCAGAAATGTTCAATGACACAATAAGAATGGAAAATCCCTATAAGATGAAAAATCTGCTTGCTAATTATATGGCTTTTAGCGTCTCAGGGTAGGTGTTACAGCAGATCAAAACATAAGTACCAAAGATGTCACTTAGTCTTAAAGAGATCATCGAAATTAAGGCATTCCATGGATATTCTATGTCAATTGAAGTTATATTTGTTTTCATTTTCCTGCCCTTTGCTTGATCTCCTATATTCTTAGGGCTAATAGTTCGCCAAGTTTTCTGGCAGCAGTGATAATCTTGTATGAATTCATTCAAAGCAAACCTTCAAGTGAGCTACATGTTTCAGCCAAGCTGACCCTCCTGGAATTCACTGTTCTCCATCCTCCAACTGGATTAGGTGCTCTCTAACCTGCCATATCAATGTACAACTGGATTTCTGTAATTTATCTTTACCAGCACATTGGGGATTTTCTTTGTGTTTTGTGGTTTTTGTTTGTTTGTTTTTGTTTTTTTAGACAGAGTCTTGCTCTGTCACCCAGGCTGGAATGCAGTGGCGCCATCATGGGGCTCACTGCAACCTCCGCCTCGGTGGTTCAAGCGATTCTTCCACCTCAACCTCCTGAGGAGCTGGAACTACAGGTGCCTGCCACCACCCCCAGCTAATTTTTGTGTTTTTAGTAGAGATGGGGTTTCACCATGTTGGTCAGGATTGTCTTGAACTCCTGATCTCATGATTAGCCCACCTCGGCCTCCAAAAGTGCTGGGATTACAGGCGTGAGCCACCACACCCAGCCTTGTGTTTTCTTAAATACCATGTTGTCTCATTTCTTGATTTTCTTTATTGTTTTAGTGGAAGATCCCATCCAGTAGTTTTCTAAAATACAAAGAATATATGGAAGGTAAAATTTTCAAACTTTATATATCTGAAAACATGTTTGTCCTACAGCTGCAGTTAACTGATAGGTTATTAAGCATCCTAAATT
The DNA here is from genome assembly GCF_000951035.1 of Colobus angolensis palliatus. Lineage (NCBI taxonomy): Eukaryota > Metazoa > Chordata > Mammalia > Primates > Cercopithecidae > Colobus > Colobus angolensis. The sequence continues at coordinate 18,212,536 of NW_012115488.1, read as the reverse complement.
GGAAATTACTTTTTGTCATAACTATGAAAACATTGCCTCATTATGTTTGAATTTTTGGTATTGCTATTGCTAAGTCTGATGCCATTCTGATTTTTCTTTTCTTTCCTATGGAGTCTGTTTTCTTTTGTCCATATGAAACAAATTGGAATTCTTTCCTCACAGCCAATGTTTTGAAATTTTATGCTATTGACTCTTGGTGAAAATCATCTCTGTCCACTGTGCTAAACAATTACGCACTTTTTGCTATTACATTATGCACTTAGTTCTGGGTAATGTTTTTATGTTACATCTTTGTTAATTTTTCTTAATCTCCAATCTCTTTCTTTGAAATATCCATTATATAAATATTGGACTTTGGGGGCTAATTTTTAATTATCTTTTGTTGCAATACTTAATACTTTATATATCTCTGTCTTTTTGTTCTATTTTATGGGAGATTTCATTAACCTTATATTCCAACCTTAAATGCTGTAATATTTTAACTTTATAAGATTATCATTCAGATAATATTATTAGGTTAATTTTTTTCTGTTGTGTTCTGCATCTGCCTTGTTTATTCTCCAAGGATATTTTACATATATATTTTATATATTTCAAGAATATTATTTCTATACTAATAATCTTTCTTTGAAGCTTTCTCTAATTTTTTGGTGATCCTTGGCTATTCATTAATGTTGTTAAGGATGAGGTCAATTGTGAGCCTCTAATGGTTTAGTATGAGTTGAAGAATGGGCGTCAGTGTAGAAAGAGCAGGAAAGGAGCTCACTGTGTTGGGGCCATTCTTTTTCTTTAAACAGTTCATTTATCCTGAGATAATATCTGCAATGTCCTGCTCAGTGGCTATGAACTGGGCTGCCAAAACACTGGGAACAGAGTGAAAAAAGGCAAATGTACTACTCTCTGCTTTGTATGTGCAGTTAATTCCTATATGCAATATGGCATCCCTGATCTCTGCGTATTTTTCCAGGAGTCAGAGTCCTTCTGGCAGGAGTCTCTCAAGAGAGTATACTTTCTACTTTTAGAGTGTGGAAGTGTAATTACCTGAACACAGGTGGTTAGAGAGAAAATTGTCGTTATATAGACTTTCTGCCAGTTTTTCTGTTTTCAAGACACCTTGTACCTTTACTTTCACTGGTATTTTGTGCCCCCAACTTCTAAGCCTATTTCTCTAACACACTCTTAATAGACATAACTTAGCTACTCTAAATTTCTAATTGACATCCTTTTCCACATTCATAAACACCAAAAGAAAAAACATGCAAATTCTTCATCTAAGTCGTTCTTACTTGAAGTATTGCTCCTCACAAGAGGGCATTAGCTGCGGGGATCCACCCACAGACCCTGACCCAAAGGATGGATGAATAAATGTACACTGACACACAGACATTCTGTTTTGCCAGTCCCACTGAATGCCTGACTGCCTACACACCAAGAGAAGTTTGTCACTGCAGGTAGGCCTTGATCAGCTGGGGAGACTCGCATTTATTCACTAAGATTAGTTAACAAAAGTTTGAGTCAACACCATGAGAAGGTAATTGACATTGTGGACTTCCCCAGCAAAAAGCACACATCAGAGGCTCCTCTTAAGACCACATGAGTAAACAAGCTAACTAGATAACTTTCCCATATCCCACTGTTTACTACTCTAATCTATTTAACTAAGGTAATGGGACCAGGCCGCCTTCGTCCCCATCTATTACCGAAGTCATGTGAAAACCCTCGGGCCTTCCAAAAGGGTTTTGTGGCTATCATAACTAATATTTTTCCCATCAGCCTGATTGAATCCCAACACTTACCCTTATGAGTTTTGCTTATTTATTCCTTTACTGGTCATTCCATTAAGTTTAACAAAAACTCTTGATAGTTCTTTACATGAGAATATTTTAAATATAGGTTACATTCCTATTTAAAATTTAGTAGTGCTATATATAGATATTGCCCAACAATCTGTCAAATTGCATTGAAACTAATGAGAGGTACACTTGACTTTAAAAACTCAACTATATCTGACTCTAAGAATTTCTTTAGCCTCAAACTTAATGTTAACCCAAAATATTAATTGCCTGTTCAACAAGAGAGTATACTATCATCATACATTAACCAAAAAATATATATATATATATATTTAAAATACTATCAAATTATGTATTGGCCACACATATCTCTTAGATTTATTAATACATTTTTACAGGTGCCAACATAACAAAAGATGGCCAGGATAGAAATAATATATATACGTGTGTGTGTGTGTGTGTGTGTGTGTGTGTGTGTGTGTGTATGTGTGTGTATACATCTATAAAACACTGCAAATGCTGAAATTTTGGTCCTAAAGGCAAATCAGTGTTGGGTGAGTGGAGCTCCTGGGTGGGGTAAAGTCCTCTAAAGCCTGAACTCCAGTAATACTTCAAGATTCCACCTCCTACTTGGTAGCCCAGGCAGGTCCCTCTGCTCAGAGCCCTCGTGGAGGAGGGACTTTGAAGAGAACATGGCTTCCTCAGGTCAGGTTGCTTTGATAAAGGATCACAGAGGATTTTGCTCTTCTTATAAGACACCTGATATTAGTATGAAACATGACCAGAATATATTTGGAAAGCAGTTTCTTCCATAATAGTTTTCAAGAAAAATCCTTGTCAGTAATTTTTAACATATATAATCTGTCCCTTACTCCACATCAAAATCTGAAGACATTTATATTGTACCATCACAGAAAGAAATTAATCTCATAAAGTTCCAAAAACCATCATTTGGGTTTTTGTTTGGACTTGCATTAAAATGAATACTATTAACAACTGGGAGAATGAAAAGCTTTACAATCTTGACAGTTCTCATCCAGGAACTTGAAAACTGGAAGATGTGAATTGACTCGGTTTGGTTATGTACATTTCTTTTCTGAAACACTACTTCTTCAACCAAAGCCTAAAATAGCAAAGAATGGCTTAAATGGTCAGGAAAGAAGAAAATTGGACAGATAGTAAAGAAATCATGGAAATTGATTTGTTAAAGGGAAATGATCTTTTCCACCCATCACACAGTAGATTCAAAATCATTTAGATCAGTAAACAGTCATCAATCTCAATTTCTTGAGCCAATTTGTACTTTTCTTTTGAAGAAACTGAATACAATTGAGTATTTTCCAGTCTCTACTAAAAAATACAGAAAACTAGCCAGGCGAGGTGGCGGGAGCCTGTCGTCCCAGCTACTCGGGAGGCTGAGGCAGGAGAATGGTGTAAACCTGGGAGGCAGAGCTTGCAGTGAGCTGAGATCCGGCCACTGCACTCTAGCCTGGGCGACAGAGCGAGACTCCGTCTCAAAAAAAAAAAAAAAAAAAACATGGTAATTTCCCTTACAAGAAACTATTCAGTAATGCACATTATTTAGATTAAATCTTTCTGAAGATAATACAGTGATCTTCCACTAGAAAGTAGGTTCCTCAAACCCAGTATTTTATAGTTTTCACACAAGCTTTTAAAGAATTATTTTTACAAGTAGACTGTATAATGTTCCCAAATCCACTTCTCTTCTCTTTTTCTCCCGCTCTCTTCATTCCTACTCCAAGAATTGACCATTAATCTATTTCAGTATTTATTATTCTCATGTATGTCTTATACCTACATTTGTGTTTCATGTTTTAAGTTTTATAGAAATTATATCTCATATATTCTGCTATGCATTTTTATTCAACAACAAAACAAGGAGTGTTCAAATTGATACATTAGTTCTAGTTTAATCATTTTCATTATTCTACAGTTTCACTGATCGTATTAACTGAAATTTACTTATGTATTCCCAAATTGATAGACATTGAGATTATTTTATTTTGTTCATTATTACAAACAATATCACAATGAACATTTTTATTTGTGCCTCCTCCTTGTGCACATGGATGTGAGTTTCTCCAGGGTAGCATTTCTCAGCCTAAGCACTAATGGAATTTTGGGGAGACTAATTATTTGTTGTTCAAGCTAGAAGTGGGGTGGGAACTCTCCTGTGCATTGTAGAATGTTCAGTAGAATCCATAGTCTATATCCATTAGAAGCCAATAGCAGCCAATATTTTGTGACCAACATTTAAAAAAAAATGTCTCCAGACATTGCCAAACGCTCTCCTTGGGACATTAGCCCTCATTTAAAACCGCTACTCTGAAATACAGGCATTTAAGTGCTGTATCACAGACTCGCATGTCCTCAACTTTACTAAATATTGCCCAATTGCTATACAAAACAGTTGTGGCACTTTCCATTGCCACCAGCAGATGTTGCATTTCTAGATCTTCGTAATGAAATATTCCTAACACACAAAATAATAAAGTGCAGATATAAGAAGTGAATTATAATAAATAGATTAGCAGTATGTATTTACAACCTGGTTTAAAAAATAGAAAATTATAATATTTTTGAAACTCATATGTCCCTTTCTAATATTAAGCATTCTTTCTCACTCCTCCTTCCCTCATAAGTAACCCAGAGGTAATGTCTATCATTTAGAGTAGTGGTTTTAAACGAGGGGTAATATTCCCAACAGAACATTTGGCAATATCTGGAGATTTTTTTTGGTCACAAAATGTTGGCTGCTAGTTGCTTCTAATGGTTATAGGTTAGAGATTCTACTGAATATCCTACAATACACAGGAAAGTTCCCACCCTGCCTCTAACTCCAAAACCAAAGAATTATTCTCCACAAAATATGACTAGTGCTGAGGTTGAGAAATCCTGCCTTAGAGAAATTTGCATCCATGTGCATGAAGAGACATAAATAAAAATGTTCATTCTGAGGGCATAGCAAGATGGCCGAATAGGAACAGCTCCAGTCTCCAACTCCAGGTGCAAGTGACACAGAAGACCGGTGATTTCTGCAATTTCAACTGAGGTGCTGGGGTCATCTCACTGGGGAGTGCGGGACAATCAGTGCTGGTCAGCTGCTGCAGCCCGACCAGCCAGAGCTGAAGCAGGGCGAGGCATTGCCTCACTGGGGAAGCGCAAGGGGGAAGGGAATCCCTTTGCCTAGCCAGGTGAACTGAGACACACAGCACCTGGAAAATCGGGTAATTCCCACCCCAATACTGTGCTTTAAAGAAACGGGCACACCAGGAAACTATACCCACACCTGGCCGGGAGGGTCCCACGGCCATGGAGCCTCCCTCATTGCTAGCACAGCAGTCTGCGGCGATATAACCACAAGGCAGCAGCAAGGCTGGGGGAGGGGCGCCTGCCATTGCTGAGGCTTAAGTAGGTAAACAAAGCTGCTGGGAATCTCCAACTGGGTGGCGCTCACAGCAGCTCAAGGAAACCTGCCTGTCTCTGTAGACTCCACCTCTGGGGACAGGGCACAGCTAAAAAACAACAGGGGAAGCAGCAGAGGCCTGTGCAGCATTGAACGACTCTGTCTGACAGCTTTGAAGAGAGCAGTGGATCTCCCAACACGGGGGTTGAGATCTGAGAATGGACAGACTGCCTGCTCAAGTGGGTCCCTGACCCCTGAGTAGCCTAACTGGGAG
>NW_012115488.1:18199809-18203223 GCF_000951035.1 Colobus angolensis palliatus | reverse complement strand
ATCACAAGAACAGAAAACCAAACACCGCATGTTCTCACTCATAGGTGGGAACTGAACAATGAGATCACTTGGACTCGGGAAGGGGAACATCACACATCAGGGCCTATCATGGGGGGGCAGGGAGGAGGGACTGCATTGGGAGTTATACCTGACATAAATGACGAATTGATGGATGCTGACGAGTTGATGGGTGCAGCACACCAACATGGCACAAGTATACGTATGTAACAAACCTGCATGTTATGCACATGTACCCTAGAACTTAAAGTATAATAATAAAAAGAAAATGTTCATTCCGATATTTATAATAATGAATAAAATAAATCTAAATGTGTACTAATTTGTCTAAAAAATACTCATATTTTTATTAATCATTTCCTTCCTTTTCATACCACAAATAGGCACATATCTAAATATGATCTTGGTATTCATGTTTTGATATACTTTTAAAATTTGTCTAATCAATTTTATCAGTTTTATTAAAGTATAATTGTATATTTATAAACTGTACAGTTTAATGTATACAATTTGATGAGTTGGGACATATGCATATACTCATGGTACCATCACCACAATAAAGGTAATAAACATATTCATCAAATATTTTCTTGTGGCCCTTCGTTTTGTGCTTGTGCAATGAAAACACTTAACGTGAGATCTAATTTCTCAACAAATGTTTAAGTGTGTAATACCTTATCATTAACTATAGATGCTATGTTGCACAGCAGATGACTAGAGCTTATTCATCTTGCATAACTGACACTTTGTACCCATTAAGTAACAATTCCCCATTTCCTCTTTCCATCAGTTCCCAGAAACCACCAATCTATTTTCTGCTCCTATGAGTTTGACTATTTAAATCTCATATAAGTGAAATTGATAGTGACAGGAGGCAGGGAAACTCTAGGCAGACGGGGGCAGGTCCCTGGCAAAACCTCACCTTCAAGCCAAAAGGCCTGAAATCCACAGCCCAAAGTGAGGACTCCCATCCCTGTGTGCCCAGTCTCTCCCGATTGGTTCTTTCTGAATAATGCCTTTTCACCAATTGAATGTTGCCTCTTCCAAAACTACCTATGGCCTGCCCCAACCCCCATCCTATGCTTATAAAGACCCCAGACTCAGTTAGCAGAGGGTAGAAGAAGCTGGACAATGGGAGAAGCAGCTGGAAGTTGGAAAAATGTGGCTGGACGTTGGAAAGAAGCAAGCTTGACTTCAGAAGATGGTAGCTGGATGAGGAAGAGAGGCAGTTTGACTTTAGGGGAGAGCAACCTTCCCTGCTATTCCCCTTCTGGCTCCCCTCTCTGTTGAGAGCTGCTTTCACCACCCAATAACATTCTCCACATTCACCATCCTTCAATTCATCTGCATGACCTCATTCCTCTTGGGCACCAGGCAAGAATTTGGGATACACCAAGTGCAGGTACCCAAAAAAGGGCTGTCACACTGGCCCTTTGCCGTGACTAGCAGAAGGCAGCCCACCCCACATGATTAGGCAAAGGACCCACTGAGCTCATAACACACTGCTGTCTGCAGGTGGCAGAGGTAAGAGAACATTGTAACATGCCCTCTGGGGCCTTGGGGTCGCAGACACCTTCATCAGGACACTGCTGAGGGGCCCACACAGAGTTTGCTTCTGCCAGCACCAAAGCAGGGGGTTCCTGCACTCACCTGCTCTGATTCCTGTATTCCTTTGCTCACATGCTCCCTCCCATGAGGGGTTGAGTGAGTAACCTGAGTAACTGAGGTTCCCTTGTCACTAGTCCCACTGAGGGGTCAAGAAAACATCTTGCATCAGAATCACGCAGTATTTGTCCTTCTGTGACTAGTTTATTTCAACTAACATACTGTCCTTCAGGTTCATTCCTGTTGGCACAAATAGTAGGGTTTCTTTCTTCTTTTAAAAGACTCAATAATATTCTATTATATTTATACACCACATTTTCTTTATCCATTCAAGTGTCAATAGACATTGGAGTTCCTTCCATATCTTGACTATTAAGAATAATAGTGCTATAAACATAGGAGTGACAATATATCCTCCAAATCTTGATTTCAATTTTTTTTTCTTGAGACCGAGTTTCACTCTTGTCACCCAGGCTGGAGTGCAATGGCACAATCTCGGCTCACTGCAGCCTCCATCTCCCAGGTTCAAGTGATTCTCTTGCCTCAGCCTCCTGAGTAGGTGGGATTACAGGCACACGCCACCAGCCTGGCTAATGTTTGTATTTTTAGTAAAGACAGGGTTTCACCACATTGGCCAGGCTGGTCTCGAACTCCTGACTTCAGCTGATCCACCTGCGTTGGCCTCCCGAAGTGCTGAGATTACAGGTGTGAGTCACTGTGCCCAGCCTTCAATTTTTTAAATATATAACCGGAAGTGGGATTGATGGATCATATAGTAGTGCTATTTTCAGTATTTTGAGGAACTTCCATAGACTTTCCATAGTAACTGCATCACTTTCAGTGTTACTCTCGTGGGATCATATTTCTACAACTTGGTTATTTTGCTTTGTTTTTTTATCCCCCAACTTTATGATTTTTGCTTATCATTATCATTGTGAGTTTTATCAATACTCATGCAGAGTAAGAGTATGGCCAAAACACTAATAAAATAAAATTCAATCAGATTTATTATATCATTTATATAAAAATCTAAAATCTCTAAACCAAGACTCCAAATAAAAATAAAATAGGCTTGCAGACAGTCAAACAAAAATGGTCTTTACTTATCCCTCCATGAAATCCTGAAGTTTCACAAATAAGCCACTGAAACCCAGGACAATTAAATAACCACATACGATTTGTACACCATATCAATTTAGTTGCAAAATTCAAGACCATAATTTCCCAATTGTAGTATTTGCAGTCATTAACTTAATTCTGGCCTAAGCACCATAAGGTAAAACCTGTCATTCTCATTTTTCCTGTCCTTCTTTTTGACCCAGTACACAGTATCATGCTTTGCAAATAGTAGAGTGAATATCAAAGATTTGAACATATTCGGAATTGTGCCCCAATAAAGTATGACTAGTTTTAGCTGACAAAACATCTTAATCAGTGTTGATTCAAAGGAAATCAAAGGGAAATGGTATTTAAATCAAGAATGTACTTGAATTTGTCCTCAGTGAAAATGTATGACTCAAATTTATGCCTCCTCCTTGAATGTCATGTGTGTATTCATCACTTAGCATTACCTTTGTGGACAATAGATACAAGAGTCCCAGGAGGAAAATGGATTTTTTAGGATAGCAGTTATAAACATAAGGTATTTATTATTATTATTATTATACTTTAAGTTCTAGGGTACATGTGCATAATGTGCAGGTTTGTTACATATGTATACTTGTGCCATGTTGGTGTGCTGCACTCATCAACTCGTCAGCACCCATCAACTCATCATTTACATCAGGTATA
>NW_012115488.1:18192076-18194875 GCF_000951035.1 Colobus angolensis palliatus | reverse complement strand
TAATTCCTCCTTTAGCTCTGAGAAGTTTGATGGACTGAAGCCTTCTTCTCTCATCTCATCAAAGTCATTCTCTGTCCAGCTTTGATCCGTTGCTGGCGATGAGCTGCACTTCTTTGCAGGGGGAGATGCGCTCTTATTTTTTGAATTTCAGCTTTTCTGCCCTGCTTTTTCCCCATATTTGTGGTTTTATCTGCCTGTGGTCTTTGATGATGGTGACGTACTAATAGGGTTTTGGTGTAGGTGTCCTTCCTGTTTGATAGTTTTCCTTCTGACAGTCAAGACCCTCAGCTGTAGGTTTGTTGGAGATTGCTTGAGGTCTACTCCAGACCTTGTTTGCCTGGGTATCAGCAGCAGAGGCTGCAGAAGATAGAATATTGCTGAACACAAGTGTACCTCTCTGATTCTTGCTTTGGAAGCTTCCTCTCAGGGGTGTACTCCACCGTGTGAGGTGTGGGGTGTCAATCTGTCCCTAGTGGGGGATGTCTCCCAGTTAGGCTACTCAGGGATCAGTGACCCACTTGAGCAGGCAGTCTGTCCATTCTCAGATCTCAGTCTCTGTGTTGGGAGATCCACTGCTCTCTTCAAAGCTGTCAGACAGAGTCGTCTGCGTCTGCAGAGGTTTCTGCTGCTTTTTTTTGTTGTTGCTGTTGTTGTTGTTTAGCTGTGCCCTGTCCCCAGAGGTGGAGTCTACAGAGACAGGCAGGCTTCCTTGAGCTGCTGTGAGCTCCACCCAGTTCCAGCTTCCCAGCGGCTTTGTTTACCTACTTAAGCCTCAGCAATGGTGGGCGCCCCTCCCCCAGCCTCGCTGCTGCCTTGCAGTTAGATTGCAGGCTGCTGTGCTAGCAATGAGGGAGGCTCTGTGGGCGTGGGACGCTCCCAGCCAGGTGTGGGATATAATCTCCTGGTGTACCCGTTTGCTTAAAGCACAGTATTGGGGTGGGAGTTACCGGATTTTCCAGGTGTTGTGTGTCTCAGTTCCCCTGGCTAGGAAAAGGGATTCCCTTCCCCCTTGTGCTTCCCAGGTGAGGCGATGCCTCGCCCTGCTTCAGCTCTCGCTGGTCGGGCTGTGGCCAAACATAAGGTATTTTAAAAAGACAAAGTACAAAGAAGGAAAGGAAAGTTGACATATTTATGATCGCTCAGAAGTGGAAGAAAATAACCTAGTAATGATAGTATAATAAGGTATTACTCTGTGAGCTTTGCCCATTCGGTCCCAACCAATTGAGGAACAGCTACAAAACTGATAATTACATTCATAACTGGTATGGAATATTATTAAACCTGGCATTTTAAAAGTGTATTTCCCATTCCCCTGAAAAGTGTATGCAAATGAAAAGTGATATGAGGCTGCTCATTGAGCTAAATAAACTGAGACAAGAGTTAGATGACTCATTTAACATATTTAGGAGAATGACACAATAGAATGCATTTCTAATCTGTGACATAAAAGGCAAGAGACCTGCTTTTGGTGGTGTTCAGTGGTCTACTCATTTATGGCAAAGGGGAATTTTCTAATTAATTTATAGCCAAAAATGAGCTTTTCAATCAAGCTATGACCAGAAACAGACAGCATGGTATTCCCTCAGTTGTGTTGCACCTGCTACCACTCAAGAGGTCTAAAAGAAAAAAAAAGTTAGGCCTTTGTTCATATGATAGTATGCATTTCAAGATTTATTATATGGAGATAGACCATATTAAGCACATTATTCTCTCAACATCCTTGTACTACTTTACTAAAAATCAGATGATCAGTTTCATAGCTCTTTTCTTCCTTTTCTTTTTCCATTGAACATACATTGCTTTTGGATTCATTCAATGAACTTTTTTTTAATTTCCTCCTATGGACTAGACTGCTGTGCTAGATGCCAGAGATAAGTAATAAGTGAAGAAGATATACTTCTGACCTTAAGTAGGCATTAAATGACTATTGCACAGCTTCATGGGTCCCATGAGGGGTAAAATTCATGTGTCTTTGGAAGGGAGCAAGTCTAGAAAAAGCAAGATGCAACTAAACTGGTGTTGTATTTGTTTTCTTCAGACTGTGTCTCATTATCCTGCATGATCAAGAGAAATGCATAAATTCAATATCAGTTCCCATAGCACAAGGTAATCTGATTCAATTTAATAAGCAATTGAAGATAAAGACAGAGTGTTTGTCTTGTTCATTGCTGTATGCTCAGTATCTAGCATAACACTTGGTACATAGTAAGTTTTTAAAAATCTGTGTTCAAAGAAGCACTTACAGAATAAATGATACGGTAAGGTTTTCCGATAATCAGTTGATCAATAAAAGCAATGAGAATACTGGCAAAAACAAATTATCAAATCCAACTTTTTCTGAAATATGGAAATTAGCCAAAGGCTTGCAACAATCCCAGGAATGCTTATTTAAGAATCTCAGAACATTTTTTTAAACTGTTTAAATAACACTATTCCCATCCCTTTTCCCCAGCTATACAGAATCTCAGAAAGCAGCAGTTTTGAAACATAGTGGCTGTGAAAAACAGCATTCTGGTAGCAATTACAGGAAGCAGAATAGATTTGAGCTCCCCCTACAAAAGGGATTCCATCCAGGGAATTGTCACTATTTGACCTTTCTGGAAACTCCTTGCAGAAGACTCATTCACAGAGTTTGTCTTCATTTGACCTGTCTCAGGAAAAAACTTAATGAGGAAAGCCTTAACTCCAGGGCATTTGTAGAAAATAATCAGTGGAAATTGTTTAACATCATAGCTGTCTAAGGCAACAATACCAGGTGGGGTAAACAAGAATCAGGCCAGAAAAAAAAAAAAAAAAAAA
>NW_012115488.1:18158129-18191813 GCF_000951035.1 Colobus angolensis palliatus | reverse complement strand
GAAGACTCATTCACAGAGTTTGTCTTCATTTGACCTGTCTCAGGAAAAAACTTAATGAGGAAAGCCTTAACTCCAGGGCATTTGTAGAAAATAATACCTGGAAATTGCAGCCTGGGTGACCTGTCTAAGGCAACAATACCAGGTGGGGTAAAAAACAAATCAGGCCAAAAAAAAAAAAAAAAAAAAACTGAAAAGGAATATCTGGGAAACGAAATGTCCAAGTGTTGAAAACTCTCAACATTTCTGTGGGAAAACAGAAGGCCATGAACATGAGTAAGGCAATGCACATGCTCAAGAAAATTCTGAAAAATGTCAGTGTCTGACCGCTGGCTGATACTGAGACTCTATACAAGCAGGAGTTTCAGGCGAAGGCAGAGTTGTAAACTCTCAAACCACTGAAGCATGGAGAAGCACACACACATAGTCCATCAACAAAGCGTGGGAGACATTGGATCAATTTATTTAAGGAAGCCTCTATCCAACCATTAGGTAATATCAAAAGTCAGAAATAAAAAAATATTCAGAGTCAACTTAGCAGAAACTAGAGTGTATATGAATGACAACAAAGGCTTTAGAAAACTAGAGTAGAAAAATTACTAAACAAAAACAATAACAAATAGCAACAATGAAGAAGCCCTGGAGTTTTATTATTTCAAATATCCAGTTTTCAACAACAGAAACAAAACTATGAGATGCATAAAGAAACAGTAAAGTGTAGCTCATATGCAGGAAAAAGATCAGTTAATAGAAACTGTCCCTGAAGAATCCCAATATAGACTTGATTGATAAAAACGTTAAATTTACTGTTACAAATATACTCAAAACACTAAAGGAAAAAATGCGTGAAGAATTAAAGTATAAAACAATGTCTCATGAAGTAAAGAGTATCAATAAGGAAAAAGGAATTATATACAAAAACAAAACAGAAATTCTGGAGGCAGAAAGTACGATAAACATAACTTTAAATTTACCAGAGAAGCTCAAAAGAGACTTGAGCTTCAGAAAAAAAGGACCAATGAACTTGAAAATAGGTTGAGATTATCCCATCTAAAGAACAGAAAGACTAAAAAATAAAGCAAAAATATCAGAGCCTAAGAGACCAGTGGTACACCATGAAGCATACCAACATATGCGTAATAGAGTCCCTGGGTGAAAGTGAGAGGTGAAGCCAGCTGGGCTTCTGGATGGGGTGGGGACTTGGAAAACTTTTCTGTCTAGCTCAAGGATTATAAAGGCACCAACTTGCCTTCTGTGTCTAGCTAAAGGTTTGTAAAGGCTCCAATCATCACTCTGTAAAACCAGACCAATCAGCACACTGTAAAATGGACCAATCAGTGCTCTGTAAAATGGACCAATCAGCAGGACGTGGGCAAGGCCAAATAAGGAAATAAAAGCTGGCCACCCCAGCCAGCAGCAGCAACCTACTTGTGTCCCTTTTCAACTGTGGAAGTATTGATCTTTTGCTCTTCATGATAAATCGTGCTGCCACTCACTCTTTGGGTCAGCACTACCTTTATGAGCTGTAACACTTACCTTGAAGGTCTGTGGCTTCACTCCCGAAGTCCGGAAGACCACAAACCCACGGGGAGGAACAAACAACTCCAGACGCACCACCTTTAAGAGCTGTAACACTCACGTAAAGGTCGGCGACCTCATTCTTGAAGTTAGGAGACAAAGAACCCATTGGAAGGAATGAATTCTGGACACAAAAGAAAGGAAAAGGGACAAAACAATTTTTCAGGAACTAATAACCAAACATTTCCCAAATTTGATAAAAGTTTATTTATACCTCGAGGAACCACAGTGAAGTCCAATTAGGGTGAACTCAGAAACATTGAAACATTGTCACATGATCAAACTACTGAACAACAAAAACAAAGAGAATCTTGAAAGCAACAAAAGCAACAAAGGAGTTGCAATAATATTGGCATATATAATATATAAAAATAAAGGTATTTTACATAAAAATAAAAATATTGTATAATATAGCACTCTTTCAACAATGGAGCCCTAAATTTCATAGAAACTAACAGATTGATTTGGGAAATAGAGAATTAAATAATAGTTGGAGGCTTTAATATCTCACTTCCAATAAGAAAACAATGCAGAAGATCAACATGAAAATAGAACATTTGAAAAACATTCGAAAACAATTAGACTTAACAGATATCTATAAGACATTTCAACTAAAAACAGACGAATACACATTTATTTCTCCAGGGTGCATGGAGTGTTCTCCAAGATAGATGATGAAACAAACTTAAATTTAAAAGATTTAATTCATAAAAAGTATATCTTCCAGACCACAATGGAATTAAGATAAAATCAATAATAGGATGATATGGTTTGGCTGTGTCCCCACCCAAATATCATCTTGAATCCCCACATGTTGTGGGAAGGACCCAGTGGCAAGTAATTGAATCATGGGGGCAGGTTATTCCTTGCTGTTCTCATGATAGTAAATAAGTTTCACAAGATCTGATGTTTTTAAAAATGGGAGTTTCCCTGCACAAGTTCTTTCTTTTCCTGCTGCCATTCAAATAAGATGTGACTTGCTCCTCCTTGCTCCTCCTTGCCTTCTGCCATGATTGTGAGGTCTCCACAGCCAACGTGGAACTGTAAGACCATTAAATCACTTTTCCTGAATAGATTACCCAGTCTTGAGTAGTCTTTATCAGCAGTGTGTAAAGAGACTAAGACATTGGAGAAATTTGGAAAATTTGGAAACGTGGAAATTAAACATATTACTAAATAACCAGTAGCGCAAAGAAAATCACAAGAAAAAATGTAAAATACTTTGAGATGAATTAAAATTAAAGTGAAAATACAACATACCAAAACTTATTGAAAGGAGCTTAAGCAATACTTACATTTATAGCTAAAATTTCTGTATTAAGAAAAAAATCTCAAACCATTGGTCTAATCTCCTACATTAAAAAAACTAGAAAAAGAAGAAGAAACCAAATTCAAAGTGAGACGAAAGGTGGAAATATTTAAGATGAGACCACAAATAAATGAAATAGAAAATAGAAAAGCAATAAACATGATGATTAAAACCAAAAGCTAGAGGAATCACCCTATCCAATGTCAAAACTTTTGACAAGGCTACAGTAAGCAAGAGAGTGTGGTATTAGCTACAAAGATGGATTAAACATACAAAGATGGATTAAAAGAACACAAAGAGGCCGGCGCGGTGGCTCAAGCCTGTAATCCCAGCACTTTGGGAGGCCGAGACGGGCGGATCACGAGGTCAGGAGATCGAGACCATCCTGGTCTACATGGTGAAACCCCGTCTCTACTAAAAAATACAAAAAAACTAGCCGGGCGAGATGGCGGGCGCCTGTAGTCCCAGCTACTCGGGAGGCTGAGGCAGGAGAATGGCGTAAACCCAGGAGGCGGAGCTTGCAGTGAGCTGAGATCTGGCCACTGCACTCCAGCCTGGGTGACAGAGCGAGACTCTGTCTCAAAAAAAAAAAAAAAAAGAACACAAAGATAAATTAGATAGATACCCAAGAATAATGAGATAAAATACATAGATTGATACAAAGAATAATGAGATGATTGCCAAGTCAATTAAATAGGAGAAAGAATAGTCTTTTTAACAAATGGTGTTGGGACAAGTGAATATCTACATGTACAAAAAGAAAGCTGTACTCCTATCTCACATCATAAACAAACACTAACCCAAAAGGGTTCATACAACTAAATGTAGGTGCTAAAACCATGAAACTCATAGAAGAAAATATAGTATTAAACCTTTGTGATCCTAGGTAATCTTTAGAGATATGTTTATCTTCATCTTACTGATGGCAGTGGTGGCCCATCTGGAGCGGCGCTACCATCATGCCAGCTGCAGTGGGAGAGGCAAAGCCAGGGATGAGTGTTCCAAGAAGCCAGTTGGGATTGGAAACAAATGGGGTCCCTGCTCCCTTCCAAGTTAAAGGAGTGGGAGCCCCACCCTCCCACGTGAACCTGCAGCTGCTCAACCATGACTGCAGACCTGGGCATCCTTGCACTAGGAGATCCAGAAAGCCCTGTTCCCCCGCAGGCTCAAAAGTGTCTGCTCCTGCTACATGGGCTGTCCCCATTCCTGGCCCCCCACTCTGATTTTGGAGCAAAATTGAGGCTGATCCAGGTGCTGTCACAACCCAGCCAGGTGTGAGTTTGCTTGGGGCAGCTCTGACATGCCAGCCCCCTGCAACCTAAGATCCCTCCAGACTTTGGGCACAAAAGAGCATGAGGGCATGTTAAGGGCAGCTTAGTGTGGGCCTGCAGGCACCCCTCAGCGTGAACTTGGGTGCTGTGGGCACTGTGGACAGCAGGTTGATGGTAGCAGGAGCACACAGACTCCTGGGTAGAAAGGGACATGTCCCCTGTGAAACCCTACCTTCAAGTCAGGGATGGCCAGAAGCCTGGGGCCTGGGCTACCAATTCTGTGGATTGGAGTGCAAACTTATGGTGGTTTCTTCAGGTCCACCCATGGCAGCCCATGGACCAATCAACATGCACTTCCTCCCCCTCTGAAGCCCATATAAACTCCAGACTCAGCCAGGCTCAGACAGATAACGGAATGACCTGCTTGCGAATGAGAGCTACCCACTCTGGGTCTCCTCTTCACTGAGGCCTGCGCAGATGATGAAATGACATGACTGCGCATAGGAGTCACTCTGTGTCTCACTCTGGGTCTCCTCTTTGCTGAGAGCTGGAAACTCATCTAGATGACCTGTCTGTAGAAAGGAGCTACCCATTTCAGGTCTCCTGATAACCGTTCTGCCACTCAGTGAAACTCCTCTCTGTGTGACTCACCCTCCAGTTGTCTGCATACCTAATTATTCCTGGACATGGGACAAAAACTCAGGACCTGCTGAGTGGCAAGACTTAAAGAGCTGTAACACAAACAGGACTGAAACTTGCCCCCTTGCCACTCACCACTCACCACAGTACAGGCAGTGAGAAGAAAAGAACTGTGAACATTTGGGGATCCTAGAACTAGGGGCTCCTCAAGCCAGGGCTGTGACACTTTCTTTGGGGTTCTGCTGTTCCTGGCATCGCCAAGTTTCCAGGCACCACCACCTTCCCCTCTTCCAGACACAGGTGCATTCATCAGAAGCTGTGTGCAATATATCTGGTCCACCTGCAGCCTGACATTTGTGCCAGCACCTGGAGCTGCCTGTCCTGCCATAGCAGCCAGTGTGCTTGGATTGACACAGGTACACCGTTGCTGAACCCTGCACTCACTTACCCACACACCCTTTGCCACTCCATGCCTAGCTCACTCTTGACAGGTATAGGATCCAGGCTGGTAGCACGAGTTGAGCACAGCCTGCCGGGCTAAGTGGACGGAATGAGCCCAGCAGGTGCAAGTAATATTCGGGCAGAAGGTGCTGCTAGCCACAGAGGTTTCCAGCTGGTGAAGCAACACCCTAAGGATCCTGTGACATTACTAAATTTGCAGTTACTTAGCCAAGAGATCTAGCCTTAGTGGCAAAATTAATGGTAAAAACTCCAAAGCTTAAAATCTTTTAATTAGAACATAACACCCTCAAAGAGAACCACAAAAAGCAAAATTGTCCACTTTTATTAAAGGAACCCATATTTAAAATAAAGGATCACTGTTTAAGTTTAAATCACTTAATGAATTATTCTGATATTTTGTTTTAAAAAATGCTGTTGTTTATAGTTACCATCAACATTTTCATTTGAAAGTTAAAGTCTTATCTCTAATATCACATTTTTCTACACACTTCTGTCCCATACTATGATAAATTTCTGACCATGTTCTTCATGTTGTTCTTCATGTTGTTTTAATGGCTTTGCATGTGTGATTCTCTGTCTGGAATGGTCTTTCTGTCTTCAACTAAATAAATACTATTTATTCTTCCAGATGCAGATTATAGCTAACCTCTCTGGGAAGTTCTTCCTCTCCCTTAGCCAGTTGGTCACACACTTATGTCTACTTCCACAGCATTTCCTCACTCTGAGAGAGCACTTATTTTTCAGTGTATTAGAACTGCTTCTTTATCTTCCTCCTAGACGATGAGTATTTGGAAAGCATTGCTTATTGTTTATAATTTTTTTTACCTGCAGTGCCTAGTATTGTAGCTATACAATAAACTTTTGTTTAAAGTAAAAATAATCCCATGTTTTCTGAATATTGAAGGAATACTGCAGCATTTTTAAAAGCTATTTCCCAGTGTACAGTTGTCTCAGATTCCATATATTAGAGATGGGGAAGAATGCAAGGGCAGAGTTTGTTTTGTACATAACTACATGAATAGAACACTCCTTACTAAATTGTAAGAGTACATATGTGTATTTACCTTAAGTTGAATGATAACAGATGAGGTTCAGAGACAAAGCCTTTACTAATAAGATATTTTCAGTTATTTCATCCTTATTATTGGAATGTCCTTGGCAATATAAGTTTCAAAAATTAAAACATGAAAATATTCTATGGGTTTTTATTTATTGTGCTTTATTTGGCATTATGTATTAGGCATGTATTCTGAGATTATTGGTAAGTTTAAAAGCTTTATAGAAATATTTTTCTTTTAGAGTCAGCTAAAATGGATTTTAAAAGGAAATTGAAAAATGTCTCAAATCCATTGAATTTAAAGGCAAAATTCACTTATACATTTTGCACATGAATTTTGTTACAGTATTACATTGGAAAATATTAAGACTTGCAAGACAAAATTTCTATTTCTTAAAAAAAAATAAGCCCAAGTTTCCTATACAGACACACAAAAATGCACACACACATACACATCACACACACACATACACATCACACACACACACACATACACATCACACACACACACACACACACATACATATCACACACACACAGACACATACACAAAGCACATACACATTTACTCAGCTTAAAGTATAAAAGGACATGTGAGATAAAGGGTAAGAAGAAGTCAAAAGAATTTCAAACAATCAGAAACCAGAAAGATCTCTTCCTGACAACAAATAATAAACCACTTAAATTACAGGTAATTTCCCTCTTCCTTATGGTAAAGATCAGATGGCTATGTGAGGTATAGTGTATCAAACCAAACACACATGGGGGAAGTTGCCAAACACATCCAAGCAGAACTAAGTGGGATATTGTTGCACTGTACAACAGAAGGGAACATCCCTTCTCACTGTTTCATCCCAAACATCCCAGTAAATTTACTTCTATAACAGAGACAGGCAATCCACCCTGCTAGTGATTTAGGATGTTACCCATAAATTTCCTTGTTTTCAATGCTATTTGACAGGTCTGAGACTCTTTATACTTTGATTCCAATGTCAATTCAAGTTATCAATCATACATTATTTGATTAAAAAATAAAGACCTTGTAACTTCTTCCCTTTGTTTTACTGTGAAGAGGGTGACAAGGTTAACACTGTCTGTAATTTGGACAATAATTAACTTCACTGGCTAGTATTCAGCCATAAAGAAAACATGATTAACATTACTCAGAATAAACAAAATATTTATGTTAACATCTAATCAGGTCAGAAATATTAGCAGCTACTCTACAATAAGTTTTTTAAAACAATGAGCTCAAAGGTGAATCTCTTGAGCTCCTATTTACTTTGGTATTCTATACCTCCTAAAGCTAAAACCTAAAATTCTCACCTAAAATTTTCCTCACCTACTTCTTGACCCAAGGAACATGTAGTTAACTATTTTTCTTTACACAGACTGGGAACTGTATGATATTCTAAAATGTCTTGGCTAGTGACTAGACTATTGAGGCTTCTGACGTTTGTCATCCAAATCAAAAGGAATCACATGTCTAAACGGATACCTTTAAAAAAATGCAGTTCATTCTATGGACATTTGGAGGTTTGGGATTTAGCACGCTACAGTTTCAACTATTTCACCAAAAAATAAGGAACTGCTATGACTATTCCTTTAGGCTTCCATCATTATCAAAATGGAAAGATTAAGAATTAAATATCTTCCATTCATACTTTTATGATAATCAGGACACAAAAGGTTGTCCTTAGTATCTTTGAAAAGTTACTTTCCTAATCAAAACAAATAATAATATTAGAACTGGGAGAGAGAAATTTTGTCTTCAGAATATATAATTTAGGATTAGCTTAAGATTGCTATTTGTTAATTTCTACGTAATTGGATCTCAGAGTTAGTGATGCAAACAGCTGAAAGGACAGTCCAGAAATAAGTAAGCTAAACTTATGCTCAGACTGGAAAAACAATAGGTAAAGAGTAGTAAGAAAAAGCAGGCAGAAAAATAGCATTTCTCATACCAGTTACTTAGTGCTATGTCACAGCCAGCCAGATACACCAGGGGTTTATACGCTTGGTGCCTCTGTTGTATCTTTCCAGGATCATGATTCACTGTAATACTTACACCCATTTCATTTTTGTCAAGTTAGTATATCCTGATTTTCTGTAATTTAAATTTTGAAAATAAACTTCTCTTAATTTACTTCCAACTTTCCTGCTGTGCATCCACCATAAAATGTTGTCACCTATTTCTTTGTCACTTAAAAACACATTATTTACATTTTTTAATAACACTAATTAAATCTTCTGTTCTTTTATATAGTTTCATTTTCAGAATTTAAAAACATCAGTGATTTCAGTTATGGTTATATAACTATTTTTCTCTATACAACTGTATTGTAGTTAAAAATATAGTGACAGAAATGGAAGCTTGAGTCAAAAGAGTTTCCTGCAAAACAAAATGTCAAATGAATTACCTTTCAAAGACTATTCCTATTTATATATTTGTGTAATACCATGCTATAGTGTTGTTTGCCTCTTATTTTGATCATGATTTTCTTGTAAAGACTTGGGTTTTTTTTTCTCTCTTTTCCTTTTAATTAGTTTATGATTTCACCAGAATGTTAAGACTACATATCCACATTTTATTTTTTATTGTTATAAATTTAAGGAGTACAAGTGCAGTATTGTTACATGGATATATTGCACAGTGGTGAAGTCTGGGCTTTTAGTGTATTCATCACCTGAATAATATGCATCACACCTATAATTTCTCATCCTCACCCCCATTCACCCTCCCATTTTTCCTCAGTAAGAACATGTGATATTTGACTTTCTGTTTGAGTTGTTCCACTTAAGATAATGACCTCCAGTTCCATCCATATTTCTGCAAAAGACATAATTTCATTCTTTTTATGGCTGAATGGTATTCTATTGTGTATATATACCACATTTTCTTTAGCTAATCATCCATTGATATATACTTAGTTGACTGTATCTTTACTATTGTAAATAGTGCTGTGATAAACATATGAATGCAGGTATATTTTTGATATTATGATTTATTTCCCTTTGAGTAGATTCTCAGGAGTGGGATTGCTAAATTGAATAGTAGTTCTATTTTTAATCTTTGGGAAACCTCCATATTGTTTTCCATAGAGATTGTACTAATTTATATTTCCACAAACAGTGCGTAGGTGTTCATTTTCTCTGCATTCTTGCCAACATCTATCATTTTTTTTTAACTTTTTAATAATAGCTAGTCTATCTGTATGACTAAACAATATTTTATCTAGCCTTTTTTTAATTGCATTGCAGCTATATGAGGCTTGCTTTTTTCACTCAATATTGTGTTTCTAAAATTTATCCCTACTGTAAGTGTGATAGTAGTTCATTAACTTTCACAGCTGAGGGCTTTTTTAAAGTGTGTTTTTTTAAATTGAGATATAACTTGCATTAAACACATATACTAATCTTAAGCTGAATGAATCTTTAATGTGAATACACTTCTTTAACTACAACTCAGATTAAAAAAAAAAAAAAAAGGACATTTCCGCCATCTCAGAAAGCCCTTTGTAGCCTTCCACTTACAGAGATAATTACTATTCTAATATTTGTCACCATGAATCAGCATACTTTGAACTTTATACACACAGAATCATTCAGTGTGCATTTGTTTACACCTGATTTTTTTCACTCAATGTCATTTTTTTGATATTCATGTTATTGTAAATGAAGGACCAGCCCAAACTGTGCCTTGCTCTGTTGATAAAAAAACTGTTAACTTGCCTTATAGATATTACAGAGCCCCAAATTGCAAGTCATGTAGTCCAGGCATGGGCAATAGAAAAAGCTTTGACCTCTAGCAACACCCAAAACCAAATACACTGGGAACCAAGAAGACTAGAACATGACCAGAACCTAAACACTGGAACTCTTTCAGAAGTGTCTGTTGACCCGAAAGACCCAGAGTTTAAATCTGTTTCAATATACCCCACTATAAATAGATAAATTTAAAGCCTTCTAATCCAACCCTACCAAGCTGACATTTCTAAATCATTCCCTTGCCTTCCTAGCCCATAGACTTGCCCCAAACAGATTTGAACCTGCCTGCTGTCTCCACAATTACTGGTTTTGCAATAAAGTCTTTCTTTTCTCAAAAAAAAATTAAAATAATAATAATAATAATAGCTATTCTGTTTCCAGGACTTTTTTATTATAATTTAAGTTCTATGGTACATGTGCACAATGTGCAGGTTTGTTACATATGTATACATCTGCCATGTTGGTTTGCTGCACCCATTAATTTATCATTTACATTATATATTTCTCCAACTGGTGTCAGATGATATCTTTCTGTGATTTTATTTTGCATATATCTGGAAATTAGTGATGTTAAGCACTTTTTTATGTGCTTGTTGGCCATTTGTATGTCTTTTTTTGAAAGATGTCTATTTATGGCCTTTAACAACTTTTTAATGTGTTTATTTGGATTTTTATCATTTTTGAGTTGTTTTAGTTTCTTGTAAATTCTTGTTATTAGTCTTTTCTAAGTTTCATACTTTGCATATATTTTCTCCCATTCCGCAGGTTGTCCGTTTACTCTGTTGATATTTCTTTTGCTGTGCAGAAGTTTTTTAGTTTAATTAATTCATTTGTCCAATTGTGGTTGTGTTGCTTGTGCTTTTGAGGTCTTAGTCATAAATTATTTGACTAGGTCAATGTCCAGAACAGTTTTCCCTAGGTTTTCTTCTAGTATTTTTATAGTTTCTTTTTTCCATCTTGAGCTAATTTGTGTATATGGTGAGAAATGGAAGCCCGTTTCTATTCTTCTACTTATCACAATCCTATTTTCTCAGCACTATTTATTGTAAAGGGTGCCCTTTCCCCACGTATGGTTTTTCAATTTAGCAAAAATCAGTTGGTGTGGATATGTGTATTTATTTCTGGGATCTCTATTCTATTCTACTTATCTATGTGTCTGTTTTTATACCAGAATCATGCTGTTTAAATTCCTATAGCCTTGCAGCATAAAGTCAGATAATGTGATGCCTTTAGCTTTGCTCTTTTTGCTTAGGATTACTTTGAGTATTCAGGCTCCTTTTTAGTTCCAAATGAATTTTAGAAATGTTTTTTCTATTTCTGAGGAAAATTATGTTGGTATTTTAACAGGGATTGCATTGAATCTGTATATTGTTTTTGGTATTATGGTCATTTTAACAATAATTATTTTCCTGATCCATGAGTGTGGGATATTTTTCATTTGTTTCTGTCATCTACAATGATTTTCAATTTGTAGTATTTCTTGTAGAAATCTTTCATCTCCTTGTTTAAATTTATTTGTAAGTTGTTTATTTAATTATTGTAAATGGGATTAAGTTCTTGCTTTGGTTCTCTCCTTGATTATTATGAGTGTATAGAAGTGCTACTGATTTTTATACATTGATAATGTGTCCTGCAACTTTACAGAATTTATTTATCAAGTCTAAGGGGTTTTTGATGGCGTTTTCAGGGTTTTCTAGATGTAAGATTATATCATCAGCAAACAGAAAATTTGGCTTCCTCTTTTCCACTTTGGATACCTTTTATCTCTTTCTCTTGTCTGATAGCTCTGGCTGACTTCCACTACTGTATTGAATAGCAGTGGTGAGAATGGCATTCTTGTCTTGTTCCTGGTCTTAAGAGCGATGCTTTCAACTTTTCCCCCGTTCACTATAATGTTGGCTTTCAGTTTGTCATATATGACTCATTATTTTGAGCTATGTCCTTCTATGCCTAGCTTGCTGAGGGTTTTTATCAGGAAGGGATGGTGAATTTTATCAAATGTTTTTCCTGCATCTATTGAGTGCATGACTTTTGTCCTTACTTGTGTTTATGTGATGAATCACATTTATTGATTTGCATCCTTTTTTTTTTTCTTGAGGCAGAGTCTCATTCTGTCACCCAGGCTGGAGTTCAGTGGCGCAATCTCAGTTCACTGCAACCTCTGCCTCCGGATTTCAAGAGATTCTCCTACCTCAGTCTCCCGAGGACCTGTGATTACAGGCATGTGCCACTATGCCTGGCTAATTTTTGTATTTTTAGTAAAGACGAGGTTTTGCCATGTTGGCCAGGCTAGTCTCGAACTCCTGACCTCAAGTGATCTACCTGCCTCAGTCTCTCAAAGTGCTGGGATTACAGGCTGAGCCACCGCCCCCAGCGTGAACCATCTTTCCATTCCAGGAATACATTCCAGTTTGTCATGGTTTATTATGTTTTTGATGTGCTATGGATTTGGTTTACTAATGTTTTGTTGAGGATTTGCATCTATGTTTATTGGGGATATTCGTGTGTAGCTTTCTGTTATTGTTGTTGTGTCTCTGACTGGTTTGGTTATCAGGGTGACACTGGCTTCAAAAAATGATATAGGGAGGCATTTCTTCTCCTCAATTTCTGGGAATAGTTTTAGGATTGGTACCAGTTATTTGCATGTTCAGTAGAAGTCAACTGTGAATCCATCTGGTCCAGGCGTTTGGGGGGTTGGGGAGGGGTAGATTTTTATTATTGATTCAATCTCACTACTGGTTACTGATCTCTTTAAGATTTCTATTTCTCCCTGGCTCACTCTTGGAAGGCTTATGTTTCCAAGAATTTATTCATTTTCTCTAGGTTTGCTAGTTTGTTAGTATATGGTTGTTCATAATAGTCTCTGATGATCTTTTACCTTTCTGACTTACCAGTTGTAACATCTCCTTTTTCATTTCCGATTGTGTTCTCTCCTCTTTTTTTGATTAGTCTAGTCAGCAGTCAATCAATTTTGTTTATCTTTTGAAGAACCAGCTTTTCATTTTGTTCATCCTTTATACTGGTGGTTTTTTTTTTTTTTTTTTTTGCCTCTATTTCGTTTAGCTCTGCTTGGATGTTTTTTATTTCTTTTCTTCTGCTAGCTTTGGGTTTCATTTGTTCTTGTTTTACTAGTTCCTTCAGGAATGATGATAGGTTGTTAATTTGTGATCTCTTTTTTTTTTTTTTGATGCATGTATTTAATGCTAAAAACTGCCCTCTTATCACTGCTTTTGCTCTATCTCAGAGGTTTAGGTACATAGTTTCAATATTCATTCATTTCAAACATTGTTTAAAGTTCTGTCTTAATATCATAATTGATCCAAAGACGATTCATGAGGATGTTATTTAATTTCCATGTATTTGTATTGTTTCCAGAGTTTCTCTTGGAATTGATTTCCAGTTTTATTCCACTGTGGCCTGAGAAGATGCTTGATATGATTTTCATTTTAAGTCTATTGAGACTTGTTTTGTGGCCTAATATATAGTCTACCTTGAAGAATGTTTCATGTGTCGATGAGATGAATTTATATTCTGCAGTTTCTGGGTGGACTGTTCTATAAATGTCTTTTAGGTCTATTTGGTTTAAAGCCCAATTTAAGTCTATTTCTTTGTTAATTTTCTATCTCAGTGATCTCTCTAGTGCTATCAGTGGGGTATTAAAGTCCCCCACTGTTATTATGTTGTTGTTTATTTCTTTCTTAGGTCTAATAATATTTGTTTTATGAATATGGGTACTCAGGTGTTGGGCATATGTAGTTTTAGGATTTTCATACCATCTTGCTGAATTGATCTCTTTATCATTATACAGTTACCTTCTTTGTCTATTATGACTGACTTTGATTTAAAGTCTGTTTTATATTATATAAGCATAACAACTCCTGCTTGCTTTTCATTTCCATTTCCATGGAATATCTTTTTCTGCCTGTTCACTTTGAGTCTATATGTGTCTTTACAGGTGAGTTTCCTATAAGCAGCACTTGGTTGGATTCTGTTTTTTATACATTTTGCCAATGTATATCTTTTAAGTGGAGCACTTAATCCGATTTAATTCAAGGTTAATAATTATATGTGAGTTTTGTTCCTGTCATATTGTTGCTTGCTGTTTTATAAATATTTGTTTCTTTTTTATTTCTCTAGTTGCTTTTCTTTGTGGATTTTTGTCCTGTTGTCATTTGGCTTCTCTTCCTCCTTTGTGAAATTGTTTTATAAGACCTGTGGGTTTTATTCTTTCATGTGTTTTTATGAAGGTAAATATCAATCTTTTGTTTTATGTTTGGAACTCCTTTGAACATTTATTGTAGGGCTAGTATAGTGGTTACATATTTCCTCAGTGTTTACCTGTCTGGGAAAGACTATTTCTCCTTCATTTATGAAACATAGTTTAGCAGGATACAAAACTCTATAGGCTAACATATTTTCTTTTAGCACTTTGAAAATAGAACACCATTCTCTTCAAGCTTGTGAGGTTTCTGCTAAGAAGTTCATCATTAGTCTGATGGGGTTTTCTTTTTGATGACTTGATATTTTTCTTTTGTTAATTTTAGAATTTTTTCCTTCCCGTTGACTTTAGACAATTTGATGACTATATGGCGTGCTGAAGTATGTTTTGCAATGCATTTTCTTCGTGATTGTTGGTCCTCCTATGTGTGGATATCCAGGTCTCTTGCTAAGCTAGTAGAGTTTTCATCAATTATTTTCTTAAATAACTTTTCTAAAGTTTTTGCCTTTTTTTCTCCTTTAGGAATACTGATTGTTTATGTTTGGTTGCTTTATATAATCCCATACTTCTTGAAGATTTTGTTCATTCTTTTTTATTTTTATTTTTTGTTTTTGTCTAGCTAGATTAGCTCAAAAGACCTGTCTTCCAGTTCTGACATTCATTCTTCTGCTTGGTCTAGTCTGTTGTTAAAGCTTTCATGTATATTTAGTAATTCTTTCAATGAATCTTATGTTTCCAAAAGTTCTGCTTTTTTTTTATAAAATATTCTTGGTAAACTTCTCATTTATATCCTGAATTGTTGTATCTGATTTTTTTATATTGTTTTCAGATTTCTCTTGCATGTTATTGGGCTTCTTTAAAAATCAATACTTTGGATTATTTAGAATTTTGAGGGTTTCTTTCTTAGTAGTATTCATTGCTAGAGAATTACTGTGTTCTTTTGTAGGTGTCACAATATCTTGCTTTCCCATACTTCCTGTATTGTTGTGCTGATTTCTTTGCATCTGAAGAAACAGTTATTCCTTATTTTTAAATTTACTCTCATTGAGATGGGACTTTTTTGCTTGAAAATGTGACATGATAATGATTATGTTGAGTATAATCATTTGGCTTTGCTTCTGGATGTGTTCAGTGTTAACAACTCTGTATGATTTCCTTGGTTATATAAATAGCCTTAGTGTGGTGGTGTTCTCAAATGCCAGTTGTAGTAGTAGTGATGTACTAGACAGATGAGTGATCTCATGACTTCCTGAGTAACCAGGGTGGTGTGAGCTATGTAGCAAAGTTCATAAGATAATTCTTATCTCATTCCCAAGGGCTTTGCTCTTTTGTCAGCCTATATTGTAATGGGATGTTTAGGTCAACTTCCAGTCCAGTAGGTGGTACTTGTAGGTAAGAGCCAGCTACAACAGAGACAGTAGTGTTTATGTTTGGTTTTTATTAACCAAGATAAGTGCTCAGGTGCCCCATGCTATGGGCTGGGCCATAGATCACTCAATTGTCTGGGTCTTGTGCTCAGACTCAGGGAGGGGGCAAAGTTGGGCAGAGGTGGACAGGTCAAGGTAGCACTCAAGTACCCCAATGGTGGGCACATGCACCAGCCCTGACAAAGATCCTGGGGGAAGTCTCCAGGCCTTTGGAGAAATACCTGGGCAGGGAGTAAAGCAACTGGTGCTGCACCAAGGTCCTAGTAGGGGAAGGGTGGGGTGGCCCCAGTGCCAAGGCCAGGTAAGCAGAGGTGGGATCAAACTCATTCTCACACTTCAGACCTAGGAGGGCTCACTTCCCCAGCCCAAGAAAGGAGCCAGTCAATGACACTCAGTAAACTCACAGTCTGCCTCCAGTCCACAAACCCACCCTATGTATGTGTACGTGTGTGTGCGTGCATGTGTGTGAATTAGGACTCTAATTCCCACTTTTGGCAACAGCACCTATCAATGCCTGCACATGAGAGCTGCCAAGGCCCTAACAAGTACCACCTCATTAAATTGGTGTCAACATATTAGAACTGTGCAGAATGTATATACATGAAACATTAGCCAAATGTATCTGGATAACAGAAGCAGCATGCCTAGTCAGTAATTTTCCTTGAGCAAGAAGGAATTCTACCAGAATATATCCCTTGGCCTTGAACTAAAACTTTTCCTGAGTCTCCAGCCTGACAGTCTACCTCATCACATCTTGGGCTCTTAACTTCCACACCCCTCTATAGCTTTTCAAGAAGGAAAGCTCTTGCGGCGGACACCATAATGTGCCATAACATCTCATGTATCAAATCAACAACTTATTATTCTCAGCTAGTGGAAGTGAAGCTAGAGGCAGCCCTCAGTTGTCAGCTGTCTTTAGGGATTAACTTATCCAATAAAAAATTGTCTTGCTCAATGTCCCCTTTATTTCCAGGACCATTCTGCTCAATGACTAATCAGTGCAAAGGTATAAAGACTCAGTCTCTTCAGTGCAACTCAGGACAAATCTGATGAGATTTTCCAGCTTGAGTTGAGGCTTTTGTTGGGTTTGCAGCGCTGGCCATCCCCTACCTCTATCCAATACTGCTTGCTTCCTTTCTCTTCCATAGGTATTACTCCCAAGAACACCCCCTTATAAAGGACTGCATTCTAATCTGCATCTTCGAGACTATTTCTGAAAAGATTCAATATGCAAAACTTGTTCTCTCTACCATGAAAACATTCTGCATTATCTTTACCCCTGCTAGAAAAGTACAGAGTATATCAGCAATCTCCTTTTGCAAACTGATAACCCAACTAAAAGTAAGATTAAAGTCTCCCTTTCCTGAATGCACTTGTAATTTCTATGGATGATTTGCCTGAAGCTCTTCTTACTTGGCTTGGCAGTGTGATGCAAAACTTCCCCCTTCTCCTTGCCATCTCGAGTGCTTCATCAGTCCTCTGCATTTCATATTTTTACACTCATTCATGCCTCCAAAATCACATTCAAATTCTTCAAAAAGACTCCTCATTTGGCTACACTCTCAGCATGGCACCAAGACAGTCCATGTGCAGTCAGCCATCTAACAAAAGAACAAGATCCAATGCCCGTTCTACGAGGTATATTCTGTCTCTAACAGTGTTTTTCTCGGTGCCTTCCCTCACTTGACTTGGAGAGTGCCCTTCCTCTCTACCATAGCAGTTATCTCCTTTGTAAGGACTCACTGAAAGAAGATTGGATCATAACATTTTGGAGATTATCTGTTAATTTTAGTTATTTGTGGCTTCTTTATTTTATGTACACAAATATTCTGTATTTGACTATTATGCTACTAATGTTACTGGAAAGTTTGGGGTGTTTTCTCTTCATCTCTGCTACACTTTGCAAATAAAATTAAATCAACATATAGTTTTACTACATTTCATTATGCTAATAAAAACTGCTGGCAGGCTTTGCTTTTGGAGTGGTTTTACTAGTTTCCTAATGAGTTCATTGAGTCACTACTTTAACTCAAGGGTTCGGTTGTAATTATGACCAGACACTGTAAGATAGCTAGCCAAGGTCAGGAGTGCATTTTTCTCATGGATCAGAGTTCTCTATTGGAAGATAAATAGCCACTGATATCATTAATATCATAGTGCAGCCTTTTGAACTAACTATGCATCTTATAAAACCTAGGTCTTCCACATCTCACTGAGTCCCAAATAGAAATGATAGCATGAGTCCTTGCTAAGAGTGGGATTTGCGGAAATGACTGAAATGATATGGTTTACAAACTTACCACATTATACCTCATTACATCAAAATCTTCCATCTTCCAAACCACCAAGCAGAAGTACACCCATTACCTATTCATACTATGTATGCTTTAATGCTTAGATAAAAACAAAGTAATACAATAGTCTATCTTCCTTTAGCTTCAGACTAGATATTTTATGTTCCCAAAAACATTGCCTAATTAAATGAATTTTTTCTCTCTGTTTTAAATATATGTATTTGCTTAAATCTTTGATCATGTTTTTGGCGTTCTTCCTTTTCTGAAGTTCATTTCAATAATACTATTCTTTAATCTTATTTCTCTGCTTAAAAATATTCCACCTTACTAATGAGATTCCAAAGTTTCTTTCACATCATTAGTAAAATGTGTCCCAGTAGGTAGCAGTCAAATAGACAAGATCATTCAAGCCTTTTTCAATTAGTTAAGAAACTTTTGATGCATCACATTTATCGTTCTCAGTGAACAAAATATCTTAGAAATATTTTCTTCAGGTCAAAGGGCAAATTTAGCATAATAGCTAGCCAAATTTTTATGTAATTAAATCATATGGGAATTTAGGCCTTCTATTACTTTAGTTGCACATGATACGAGTAGTGCTTGCTAAATCATGACCCACTGAGAATGGAAAATAATTGAGAAAGTGACCTTGGCACATTAGAAAAGGAAACATGGAGGCTTTTGACAGCATAAAATAATATAATTACAAGTAGGCTAAAGTTCAGAGGGAAAAAAAAACCTATAATTGTATAGAAAAACAAAAGGTAGCTAACTCTGCTCTCACATTATTGGGTGAGGATTTTGGGTTCCAGTATGTGGCACACTATATTTTAAATGATTTATAAAAATAAATATGTGCAATACTAAACAAGTAGTTTAGATATTTGGAAATGATATTTTCCATGATTATCAGCAATTACACTTTTAAAAAGTATATAGAGCCATTAGGTGAGCAATAATACCAGTCATGCTGCTGGGACAGAATAAAAGAGAAACATTTTCCAAAGGTTAGGTTTGATGTAACTATCAGTTGCATAGTGAATTTAATGCAACTATGTATTAGTGGAGTTCGACACATCCAGGTTTAAGTTTCTGTTCTGTCATTTATATGCTAGCTGATGACCTTGTGCAAAATACATACCTCTCTGTGCCAGTTTTCTGATTTACAAAATGGTGTCAAGTATTGGACTTTTATCAAGATTAAATTAGAAAATGTATATTAGAACAGTTCAGGGCCTAGCACATAGTAAGTATTAAATGTGATGCTATTTTATCAGTAACTTTTGAGAATACGGATGGTTGGCATTAGACTGAATTTCCAAGAGTGCTTTAAGTCATACAACCCTGTAAGAAGGTTCTGAAGCACAGAGGTGACACCCAAGACAAGAAAGAAGCAAATAGTTTTTATTCTTCCCTGCATCTTTCCTTTCTCTATCTTCAATAACAACTTTGGATGGCTTTTAGGAAATTCCTGTCTGATGAACTAAAATTTGTATATTCATCAATCCTAAACATGTCTGTGTAATTTTTATGGGAACTGTATAGAAAAACATTTTAATACCTCAAAAATTCTTCATGAAATTGAACAATTCAGTGTTGTTCTAACTGCAGTTAGGGAATTACTTGTCTCTACAGACAGTGTATTTGGGAGATGGTACTTCAGGCAGTTGACACTTAACACCTGTCACCAAAGCAGTACTTGTTCCATACACCAGCTGGGCAAACACAGAAACAGGGACAAGAACTAGACTTTAAAGATCATTTTATTGCAGTTATTAAATGTTTATTCTTTAATTTCTTATTCTTTAATTTCTTTTGGCTGATTAGTCCCACAGAAGAACCTGGCCATTTGAAACAAATGTTCTGATTAAAAATTGTGTTAGGAAAATGTGATTCATCCAAAAAGACACATCAAATTATTATGCCTTATTTCTAATTTTTGTCACTTTTCCTTTATTTAATATGTGTTTGGAACCCATATTGGTTAATGAAGAAAAACATAATTGTCTTTCTACTACATAACAGAAAGAATAGGTAAGCTTTTAAAATCATTATGCAAAAGAAACATCAAATATATATAACGGATAATTCAAAGTATCTTTTGACTATAAGTATTTACATTTAAGAACATTTTATTGGGCAAATCTGAAATGTCACATATTCATTACAACTCTATTAGAAAAAATTAATTATAAAGTACCTAGGGGCAAGAAAAAGAAAATAAAGTTTTATTTTACATGAATAGACAAAACGTCAAGTACTGTTATATTTCTTAAACTTTGGAAAACTTTCATTATTAAAGTATTATTTATTCCTTACATTATTTTACTAAAAGATGTTACTTCTAATGAGTTAGAGCATGAGCTATTATTATGAAGTTATTGTACCCAGTAGAATTATTAAATTCCATCAAAGCAAAGGCAAGAAGCTGTTCTAAGGTTCCAGTTTGAATCTAAAAGCTAAAATGTTCAGGAAGTAATAAGGTGAGGTTTTGGTTCCAAAACGCATTAAGTTGTCAGTTCTTTGGTGACACGTGTTTATAGGATAGATGTTAAGTGAAACATTGCCTATACACTCCATTTTTTTAATTAAAAAAAGAATTTGATAGACAAAAAAAGAACATACAGTTTTATTTATACTCAGAAACAAGTAGATTATGTACATATATATGAAGATAAAACTTAAAGGGATAATTGCATAAGATTGCATGTAGAGAGCTTTGAAAACCTGTTTACTTGTTAATGCTGTTTTGATGTATCATGTGACTTAGTTCTCCTGACCCATCATCCAGAGCTCTCTTGAGGAGCTAAGTGCTCATCAGTTCCATGACTTGGAAACTGTCTAAGTTTAGAGGCACTTGTATTTGTTAGTAAATGAGGCAAGATGATATTGTTTCACAGGTTTTAGTGCAGAAGACTGGATAAGCTGCTCCACCCAGTACACTGATGTTCATTTCATGATCATCTCATCTGTTGACCACGGATATAAAACATTTATCTTCAATGACCTTTCTGTACACATAAAAGCACACCTGTCTACCTGGCAGCAGTTGGACCTCACAATGTGGATTGTGCCTTCACCCTGAAATGTCTATGATGTCCTATCGCCATGGTGATCTCTTAGGGATCTCTTGCCCTTTGCTCTGCCACTGTCTGTGCCAGCCAGGCCACTGGGCCATTGTGGCAGACAGTGGTTGGTGCCCTTTGTGTGGAGGACACTGAGTGTGTGCTCAGGCAGACACAGCACTTTTGACAACTTTATCTCCTTCTTTCAAAACTGGGTCTGAATTATGTTTGGTTTTAGGCCAAGGAGGTGTATGTCATAGAACAATGAGTTGAGAGTACAGAATCCTGTTTCTTAATAGAAAAATCCAGTGAACTTCAGCTATCAAACACATGCAACTTACATCCCAAAGTTAATGCTCAGAAGGCAGTATGAGCATAATGTAGTGTTCCTTGCCATGGAAAATTTAAGTTATCTGAAATTCTGTTTGCTGTGGTTAACTGGTTCGACCCTAAGCCCTTTGAATTCTAGCATGAAACATCATTTTAATAAATCCTGTGTTTGCACTACATATTGATTTTAGTTAAAATCCATTTAGAAGTCTATATCCTAAGCAAAGTAATCTTAATTTGCATGAGAAGAAATGCTCTATACTGAAGGCATTTGACTATGACAAAATACCTTTCTTCTTCAATCCACTCTAATCCTAAGAATCTATAATTCCCACAGTTCATTTAACAATGTTTAATTGCATTTCACCATCTCTGTGGCCATTGCTGAATGGATCTGGCTTCCACTGAGATTTGAAAAAAAAAAAAAATGAAATCAAAGCATAGTTTATAGAATAAAAATTGTCAGAAAAAAAAAAAAGTCCAGAATTCATAACTTTACCAATGAGGTGAGGGCCTATAATAGTTATTAATGTTCATTAATGTCCTCTTGCCAGGAATCTGTTCCTTTGCTTCCTTATGGTATTTGCTTCCTTGGCTTACTGACTTACTTTCTGTTACACTTTTACCCTTTTCTTCTTTTTTCTTTTCTTTCTTCTTTCTTTTTCTTTTTTTCTTTTTTGAAACGTTTTAGTCACGATCATTCTTTTCCTTTGTATCTACTGTAGTTTCTACCCTTTTGTTTCTGCACTTTGATTCCTTTCACCTTTAAGTCCTTCCTCTTTTTCAATTTTGTTTTGTTTCTTTTTTTTTGGTCTGACCCTCATTAGCTGATGAGCCATGCTCTTTTCAGTTTCTACACATGAACCTGAAATCTCTGTGAGGCTGGCATTAGAGGGATCAGACAGCATGAGGGACATGAAATGCAGTCTAGGCTGGAACTTTGTAGATAAAACAAAGAATTTCTTTAACTATGTCAGAAAACTGAATTTGATAATAGCTTTTCTTCTTGCTGTTGTTGATACAAAGGATAAGGATAAATACAATTACTATCTACAATAGAAAGTTATTTCTATTATAAGGAAACCCCATTCTACTGCTAACCACTTGTTTTACATTTGTAGAAGGTGTGTGTGTGTCTGTGTAAGAGACAAAAAAAACAGATCCATGAGGATCTCCATGAGGATGAGAATTCACAGCAGAGAACTGGACTTCATATGCAAATATTCCTACTTCCTTCTGCATTGCAATTGACAAGCAATTGTTCAAATTAAAAATTATAATTGTTACTACTATTACTAAAAACACTAGATTTTGAGTTCAATGCTCACAATTTTGCAATAATATTATCCCTCTTAATTTTGATAACAACACCAGAAGAGGAATTTTGGCTCTGTTAACCAGTTTATGTCTGATAAACTGAGGCTTCAAGGAGCTAAGTAATTTTCCTAAAGTCACGCCGATTTTATGTATTAAAAAACACTTCTGTCTGACTCCGAATTTGAAGATATTTGGTATCTTTTTTTAAAAAATGCTACACACTCATGCACACAGTATATATCTACAATATGACAAATCTGAACAATTCTAAATGAAATTCTCTTCTCCTTGAGCTCTCATTGATGACAAATAAGATATGCAACCAGATAAGTCAGGTAAATATTGTATTTAAGTAAACAATTTCCTAAGTAATTGCTGTTAGATCAATAAATAGAAACTCTTTTGAGTATATCTAGTATATAGTCTCATATATTTACATTATTATATCTCTCTTTTTATACAGTAAGCATTAAAATAGCATGTAAAATGTGCATTACAGCATTTCTAGTCTAAGTTGGTAAAAGGGTCTCAGGGTCCAGCGATTTTAACTTCTGAGCATGCAGTTATCCCTTTAAACTTACATTGATGAAACAGAAAAACTTTAATTTGAATAACATTAATTTGTACTTTTTAACAAATACCGTAACTCTCAATTAAATTTTATTCAAGCATCACTTGGATTTAATATTCTAGGCTGGGTGTGGTGGCTCACATCTGTAATCCCAGCAGTTTGGGAGGCCAAGGCAGGTGGATCACGTGAGGTCAGGAGTTCGAGACCAACCTGGTCAACAAGAGGAAACACTATCTCTACTAAAAATAAAAAAAATAGCTGGCATGGTGGTGCATGCCTGTAATCCCACCTACTCAGGAGGCTGAGGCACGAGAATCGCTTGAACTCAGGAGGTGGAGGATGCAATGAGACAAGATCGCGCTACTGCACCCTAGCCTGAGCGACAGAGCCAGACTCCATCTCAAAAACAAGAAAGAAAGAAAAAGAAAAAGAAATTTAATATTCTAGCCATGAAAATGACAAAATTCAAATGCAGAGCAATTGAATTACCTGCTTGGATCTACTGAAAATGAACTTAATATTCAAGACAGGCTGTTATAACTAAATACTACATCTATAAAATTCATTTACCCTTGTACTTTCGTAAAGACAATATTTTTGGTAAAAATAAAGG
The DNA here is from genome assembly GCF_000951035.1 of Colobus angolensis palliatus. Taxonomy (NCBI): domain Eukaryota; kingdom Metazoa; phylum Chordata; class Mammalia; order Primates; family Cercopithecidae; genus Colobus; species Colobus angolensis. The sequence goes on along the minus strand of NW_012115488.1, from coordinate 18,167,896 downwards.
ATTACAGAATAAACTTTTAAAATTTGAGAGGTTTTTTTTCAAATTCTGAATCCAGTTTATAGAGTTTGCATCTGGTTTGTAGTTAACTATTGATTAAACTTTATAATAAAAATCTCTATAAAGATTTTTAGTGGAAAACACTAGTGAAACACATAGAGAAACTAGCACTGGGTTTTTAGAAAATTGTATATTAAAGCTTTTTTTCTTTTTTAATTATAGTTCTTTACTTTTAGAATTTTTAAAAGACTTTTATTACATGGCTAGCAAAAGTGGGATGTTTCTACTAGGAGTTCTATTTCTATCAGAGATGATTTAAGATAGCATTTTATAAGAATTCCAAATATTTCTTTTTTTGGAACTTAAAGAACATACTTTATTCCTTTTTATTAATAATTAATTTATTTTTATTGTTTATATTTAAGGTGTACATGATATATTGATATCTTGATATACATTTACATAGTAATTACTACAGTCCAGCAAATTAATGTACTCATCGTCTCACACAGTTTCCTTCCTTCTTTCTTTTTTTGTGGTAAGAGAGCCTAAAATCTACTCTCTTGACAAATTACCAGTAGACAATATAATTTTTTAACTATAGTCCTCATGTTGCAAATTAGATCTCTAGACATATTCATCCTACATAACTGCAACTTTGTACCCTTTAACCTACATCCTCTAATTTCCCTGTTCTTCCCCCAATCCTGGTATCTACCTCTTTACTCTCTATTTCTATGTATTCCCTATTCTTTTAAATTTAAGATTCTACATACAGGTGAGATAGTGTAGTATTTTTCTTTCTGCGTCTGGTTTATTTAACTTAGCATACTGTACTCTAGGGTCATCCATGTTGTCACAAGTGGCAGGATCTCCTTCATCTTTAAGACAAATAATATTCTACTGTGTATATGTTCCACAATTTGTTTATTCATTCCTTTGTCCATAAGTACTTTAGTTGTTTAAATATCTTGGCTATTGTGAATAATACTTCAGTGAGCACGGGAATGCACATATCTTTACTCGGTGTTGATTTTCTTTCTTTAGGTATATACCCAGAAGAAATGTTCCTGGGTCATATGGTAGTCTATTATTAATTTCTTTAAGAACCTCCATACTATTTTCCACAGTGGTTGCACTGATCTACATTTCTACCAACACTGTTATAAGGGTTCCTTTTCTCTACACCCACACCAACACTTGCTATTTCTTGTCTTTTTGATAAAATCTTTCGTAACAGGTGTGAGATGATAACTTATTGTGGCTTTTATTTGTACTTCCATGATAATTATTAATATTGAGCAGTTTTTCATATAATGGCCTTTGTATGCCTTCTTTGGAAAAATATCTATTCATATTTTTTTCCCAGTTTTTAATTGGACTTTTGGATTTTTTGATATTGTGTTGTATGAGTTCCTTATTTATTTTGGATAGTAAAGCCTTATCAGATATATGGTTCACAAATATTTTCTCCCAACTTGTAGACTGCTTTTTTTATTTTATTGATTATTTCCTTTATTGGGTAAAAGCCTTGGAATTTGATGTAGATCCACTTACTCATTTTTGCTTTTGTTGCCTGTGCTTATGATGTTAAATCCAAAAAATATTGCTAGGACCCATGTCACGGAGCTTTTCCTCTACGTTTTCTTCCAGAAGTTTTGTAGTTTCTGGGTTTACATTTAGATCTTTAATCCATTTTGAGTCAATTAAGAGTCCAATTTCATTCTTTTGCATGTAAATGTTCAGGTTTTCCGACACCATTTATTGGACAGACTATCTTTCCCATGGTGTTTTCTTGGTGCCCATGTTGAAAATTAGTTGACCATATATGCTTGGGTTTATTTGTGGATTTTCTGTTCTGTTCTATTGGTCTATGCATCTGTTTTTATGCTAACCACACACTTGTAAAAGTTTTTTTAAATTATTTTATTGTTTTCTTGTTTGTTTTAAGTTTCAGGGTACATGTGCAGGATGTGCAGGTTTGTTACATAGGTAAACATGTGCCTTGGTGGTTTGCTGCATCTAACAACCCGTGACCTAGGTATTAAGCCCAGAATGCACTAGCTCTTTTCCCTAATGCTCTTTCCCCTCTCTCACCCTCCTGTAGCAGGCCCCAGTAAGTGTTTTCCCCCTCCCTGTGCCCATGTGTTCTCATTGTTCAGCTCCCACTTATAATTGAGAACATGCAGTGTTTAGCTTTCTGTTCCTGCATTAATTTACTGAAGATAATGGCTTCTAACTTCATCCATGTCCCTGCAAAAGGCGTTATCTCATTTCTTTTTATGGCTGCATAATATTCCATGGTGTATATGTACCACATTTTCTTTATCCAGTCTGTTATTGATGGGCATTTGGGTTGATTCCATGTTTTTGCTATTATGAATAGTGCTGCAATGAACCTATGCTTGCATGTATCTTTATAATAGAATGATTCATATTCCTTTGGGTAAAAACCCAGAAGTGCAGTTGCTGGGTCAAATGGTATTTCCAGTTCTAAATCATCACACTGTCTTCCACAATTGTTGTACTAATTTGCATTCCCATCAACAGTGTAAAAACATTTCTATTTCTCTGCAATCTTGTCAGCATCTGTTGTTTCTTGACTTTTTAATAATCACCATTCTGACTGGCATGAGATGTTATTTCATTGTGGTTTTTATTTTGCATTTCTCTAAGTATCAGTGATGTTGAGCTTTTTTTTTTTTATGTATGTTTGTTGGCTGCATGTTTGTCTTTTTTGAAAAGCGTCTGTTCATATCCTTTGCCCACCTTTTAATAGGGTTGTTTGTTTTATCCTTATAAATTTGTTTAAGTTCCTTGCAGATTCTGGATATTAGACCTTTGTCAGATGAATAGATTGCAAAATTTTTCTCCCATTCTGTAGATTGTCTGTTTGCTCTGATGATTGTTTTGTTTGGTGTGCAGAAGCTCTTTAGTGTAATTAGATCCCATTTGTCAATTTTTCTTTTTGTTACCATTGCTTTTGGTGATTTCATCATAAAATCTTTGCCTGTGCCTATGTCCTGAATAGTATTGCCTAGATTTTCTTCTAGGGTTTACCTAGTTTGAGGTTTTCTATTTAAGTCTTGAATCTATCTTCAGTTAATTTTTGTATAAGGTGTAAGGAAGGGATCCAGTTTCAATCTTCTGCATATGGCTACCAATTCTCCCAGCACCATTTATTGAATAGGGAGTCTTTTCCCCATTGCTTGCTTTTGTCAGGATCATTTCTTTATATTTTCCACAGTACTCATAATTAAAAATTTAATGTCTCATTTAGAAAATATTTGCATAGATTTCAATGGAAGTAGAATAAAGTGATATTCAACTGTAATTTTTCATAAATATTGATAAGATGGAGTCTGCCTTAAAGCCCACATAAAAACTCTTAATTTCATTTTCATATAATTTCTGTTTTCAGTTTTTTAAAGTACTTCTACACACTATAATAAATTTTTTAAAAGAAAAATAGAAGAGATGCAAGAGGAGTAAAAATCATCACCATTTTTAGATTATAGAGTTTTATATATGGGAAGATCTAAAAGAATCAGCTAATAAACCAGAAGAGTTTAGTAGGATGACTGTAGAAAAAAATACTAGAAAATATATTGACAACAAATTTCATAAACAAAAGCAATAGAAATGAAATTAAAAATGTAATTATTTTACAAAAATGTAAAATAATTTTTTTACAGTTTTGAATAAATGGAAAGCTTTCTTGAACAGAAAAACTCAATATTGCCTATAATATTTGAGTTTTCCTTAAATTATTTGATAAATTATAATGCCACTCAAAATATCATTTTGACAAAACATGACAAGCAATTTGAAACTCAGTCTGAAAAAAATCATCAAATTGGCCAGAAAATCCCTAAAGAAATAATAGCAGTGAGAAGGAAATAGTCCTAACTAATAAAATATATTATTGTGTTAAAGTAGAATAAGGTGATATGACATCAGAATTGACAGATCAGTGCGACAAAGTAGAAAGCCCTAAAATAGACCCAAGACATATAAAATTTGGTATTCTGTAAAGATAACAACTTAATCAGTATGAACAAAACAGATGTTTTAAATTGCTATATAGAACTCTGAGGAAAAATAAAGTTGAATTGCTACCTCATTTCTTACTTAATCTTTTTTAAAGATTAAAAGTAACACTGTTATTGTGAAATAATGTGAAAGTACTAGAATAAAAATTGTGTAGTTGTTAAAAGCAATTTAAGAGTCAATAACTGCCTTCTAAAAAGGCACAAATCTGAGTCACAAGAGAAAAATTTGATATATTTCAGCAAAATGTCATCTTATGTAGGGCGTAAATTTGAAAAAGAGTTCATTCACTTATTTATCCACTGAATTAATATATGCTGAGCACAAAATGTGAACTAGGAGCATTTCTAAATATTAAGGAGAAAGCAGTGAACAAATTAGACAAAATTCCTCTCCATGCAGCTTATTTCTCAATGAGAAGAAATAAACAACAAAGTTAAAAAGTGGATAAATCGGGAGGCTGAGGCAGGAGAATGGCGTAAACCCGGGAGGCGGAGCTTGCAGTGAGCTGAGATCCGGCCACTGCACTCCAGCCCGGGCGACGGAGCGAGACTCCGTCTCAAAAAAAAAAAAAAAAGTGGATAAATAATGTCAGAAGGTAATAAGTGCCATGAAAGAAAATTAAGCAGGAAAAGAATGGTAGTTATAGATATTTTGTTGACTAAATTAAAAAGATTGAGATTATACAGTATCATCTATGATATGAAGAAATATTCATTCCTGTATATTATTGGTGGGAATATGCATTGGTACTATCTCTATGAAGAAGAATTTATCAAAACGTAAACTGCATATCCTTTGACTCACTGACTGTACTTCAAGATGTTTACCCTGAAAATATATTTGTGCGTAACTCAGATATACGTGTACAAGATTATTTTCCCAGCATTATTTATATTGGGGGGGGGGAAGGACCTGTAAACAACCTTAATATTTTTCAAAACTAGGTTTAATAAAATATGAACATTCTTAGAAAGGAAGACGATATACATCTATTAAAAAGAATAAGGTATATTTGTTATTCTAATCTAGAAAACTCTCCAAGAGATAAAGCAAATGAGAAAACAGTTTATATGTATTATCTCACATGTATAAAATAAGATGTATCCATATGCTTGTATATATGCCTGGAAAAATTCTGGAAGGGTACACAAGGTAACTCCTGGGGAGTAGATGAAAGTCTTGAGAGAGAGATGGACACATTTTTCATAGTACTACTTCAAAATTTTTATTACATGCATTGTTATTTTCAGAGAGATTTTAAAAAATGTTGGCCAAAGTGGGTAGATTGACTGAGGTCAGGAGTTTGAGACCTGCCTGGCCAACATGGCAAAACCTCATCTCCAATAAAAATACAAAAATTAGCCAGGTGTGGTGGCACACGCCTGTAATCCCAGATACTTGGAAGGCTGAGGCAAGAGAATTGCTTGAACCCAGGAGACAGAGGTTGCAGTAAGCCAAGATGGTGCCACTGCACTCCAGCCTGGGCGACAGAATGAGACTCCGACTCAAAAAAAAAAAAAGGTAAGCACTGAAGCAAATATTATTCATTTTGTGAAAAAATGAAATGCCTTCATGACAATATTGCACTAGATTAGTGATCAAAATAAATATTAAATTTATCCAATTAGGATGTCCTGTATAAATAAATTAGGCCAAGAAATCCTCTACAGGTTCTAAATTTTGTTGGCTGCATGACTATAGCAATCACATTAAAAGCATAATTAGCAAAATGCTGTCCAAAATTGCAGTTTAAAAAAAGACAGAGGACTGCATCACAAACAAATGTGTATCCTCTTTAAATTATAAAAAGGCTTTAGGAGACACTAATATATAACATGGTTTAATGTCTTAAAAATACTTTACATAGCATTTTAATGTATTTATTTTATTACTTTTTAATAAATTGTTATTCACTCAAGACTCATGAGTTGGGAACTACTATGATTCTCATGCACCCCAAGTTTTATGAGTCTACTATTTGGTAGACCATCATCATAAGGCTGTATTCACACAGCTATTATATATACTTACTCTAATGTATAGCTGGTGTGCTAGTGAGAAAGTAAATGCCTAAAAACGACAGTGGTGCACTATACATTGGAATGTACTTGAACACCCGAAACATATGTTCTAAATTTGTCTAGACAAAAATGCATTATTCTTCCTGTGTTATACTGCAACATAATTAATAATGAGACATTTCAGTGACTTGGAATCAAATGTAGTTGACACTCTTCTAGTGATATGGGATTGTAATAGCTTATTTATTGGGGGTAGTAATAAAGGCCATATAACAAAGCATAAACTATTTTTCAGCTTGAGCTCAACCTATTTCTAATAAAGTTATGTAAATTTTGTATATGTTTTCCTTATTTACTCAAAAGACCCCATGAGATGCAATTATCTCAATTTAGAGGAATATTAAAGACAGATGATTATCTAATAATTTGGAGAATGCCCATAAAGTGGTAAAGAATCTGTAGGCACCTTTAACATCTTATGAATGAGGTTCACATAAAGGTAATTTTTTTCATATGAAATTTTTACCTGAACTGATCAATCATTTGCACAGAAATTGCTCCATAAGATTTTGAAGAATAATCATTGCATGAATTGAAACATTCAAATTTGATTTTTAAAGCCCCTGATTGTATTACGTGAATTTACTATAAAAGAGTTAGAAAAAAATTTTTCAGAGAGACACAATCAGTAGACTCATGTATTTCAGAAGCCTGCCAAGCAAGGTAAATTACCTTTGATGTAAAAGCTATCTTACCCATAATTCTTCACATTTGCCTATAACATAAAAAATGATTTCCTAATGGGTTACATAAATCTTAGTAGACTATATATTACTTGTAGTTGAGAATTTTGAGGTGCTACTTCTTTCCCAGAACTATTCTCTTTTCTCAGATTTGTAAATATATTTATTTTGCTTATTATGTGTATCTTTGCGATTTGCATGCCTAGAATTTCTCAACAGTGACCTTAAAATTTTTTATTTAAAATAATTTATACATACCATGTTATAAGCACATATGCAGATCAGATTTACCTATCCTCTTTTAGCATGATGCATGCTGGGACACATAATCATAGGTTGGCAAAGAGAGAGCAAAATCTGGAACTGGGAGAAGCAATTATAATAATTGCCCATAGGTTGGATATCAGTGAAGTCCCAGGCAAAATGCCAGTATATGGCAATCTTAAGCAAGGCTTAGTTGGATTTTTTTAAGAGGCTACAGTAGCAGGGAGTATAATCTGACCAAAAGAGAAGAATTATGTGGGAGAAAATTCAGTAAGAGTTTTACCAATTCCTTCTATGGCAGAACACTGGCCTGTTACCAGAAGTTCAGGATATAATGGCCTACCTCTCTCCAAAAGGGACTTACAAGCATTCAGGAGGGTTTAAGGATATAAGAAAAGTGGTACTAAAACAGACATATAGACCAATGGAACAGAATACGGAACCCAGAAATAAGACCACACACCTGTAGCTATCTGATCTTCAACAAACCTGACAAAAACAAGCAATGGGGAAAGGATTCTCTATTTAATAAATGGTGCTGGGATAACTGACTAGCCATATACAGAAGATTGAAACTGGACCCCCTTCCTTACACCATATACAAAAATCAACTCAAGATGTATTAAAGACTTAAATTTAAAACCCAAAACTATAAAAACCCTGGAAGACAATCTAGGCAATACCATTCAGGACATAGGCACAGGCAAAGATTTCATGACAAAGATGCCATGAGCAATTGCAGAAAAGGAAAAATTGACAAATGGGATCTAATTAAACTAAAGAACTTCTGCACAGCAAAAGAAACTATCAACAGAGTAAACAGACAACCTACAGATGGGAGAAAATTTTTGCAAACTATGCATCTGGCAGGGGTGTAATAAAATTAAACAAATTTACAAGAAAAAAACATTAAAAAGTGGTCAAAGGACAGGAACAGATGCTTATCAAAAGAAGACATACATGCAGTCGACAATTGTATGAAAAAAAAGCTCATCACTAATCATTAGAGAAGCGCAAATCAAAACGACAATGAGATATCATCTCGCGCCATTCAGAATGGCTACTATTAAAATTCAAAAAATGACAGATGCTGGCAAGGTTGTGGAGAAAAAGAAACATACACTGTTGGTGGGAGCATCAGTTAGTTCAACCATTGTGAAAGACAGTGTGGCGATTCCTCAAAGATCAAAAGACAGAAATACTATTGAAATCAACAATCCATTACTGGGTATATACCCAAAGGAATAGAAACCATTCTATTAAAAAGATACGTGCACACATATGTTAATTGCAGCACTATTTGCAATAGCAAACACATGGAGTCAACCCAAATGATAGGCTGGATACAGAAAATGTGGTACATATACACCGTGGAATACTATACAGCCATAAAAAAGAATGCAATCATGTCTTTTGCAGGAACGTGGATGAAACTGGAGGCAATTATCCTTAGCAAACTAATGCAGGAACAGAAAAACAAATACTACACATTAATTTGGAGCACATTAAATGAAGAGAACACATGGACACGAAGAAGGAAACAACACACACTAGAGCCTATTGGAGGGTGGAGGGTGGGAGGAGGGAGAGGATTAGGAAAAATAACTAATAGTTACTAGGCTTAATATCTGGGTGACGAAATAATGCGTACAATAAATATCCATTACACAAGTTTACCTATGTCACAAACCTGCACATGTACCCCAGAATTTAAAATAAAAGTTTAAAAAGGAGTTTACTGCAGCCATCTGAATTAATCTCATTAACGTAACATTGAGTGAAAGAAATGAGACACAAATGACTCCACACTGTGTGATTCTAGATATATAGAAGACAAAAGCAAGCAAACTAATCAATGCTATTAGCATTTGGGGAATGGTGAATGGAAGGATGCACAAGAGAGGTTTCTGCGACTGGTGATGTATTGAGTCTTGGTGCTGGTTACTCAGATGTGTTAAAATTGTGAAAATTAACATATGATATGAATTTTTCTGAATGTTTGCTATACTTCAAAAATTACATTTTTATTTTATTTTTTATTTTTTAATAGTCTTTTAATTTTCAGCTGACAAATAATAATTATATGTATTACATATGTCTGGAGTACTATCCTGTGTTTTGATACATGTTTACATGGTAGATGATTAAATCACTCTAATGAACAAATTTTTAAAAAGAATGAAATCATATCTCTTACAGGAGCAACATGGATAGAGCTAGAGGTCATTATCCTAAGTGACCTAATGCAGGAACAGAAAACCAAATACCACATGTTCTCACTTACACATGGAGCTAAATATTCTGTACATATGGACATAAAGACAGGAGCAATAGACACTGGGCACTGGGGACTACCAGGAGGGGGAGGATTGTAGGGGCTTGAAGACTGAAAAACTGTCTGTTGGGTACTATGCTCACGACATGGGTGATGAGATCATTTGTACACCAAACTTTAGTGACACACAATTTACCAATATAACAAACCTGCACATATGCCCTTTGAACTGAAAATAAAAGTTGGAAAAGAAAAGGCAGGTGGTGTGGTGGAAAGGATACCAGAAAAGTACGCTACAATCCAGGAGAATGTCAGTGTTAATTGGAAAGCGAGGTATTTACCCAGATAACTGCAAGAAATGGGGAAATGATTCCCTATTTAATAAATTGTGCCAGGAAAACTGGCTAGCCATAA
>NW_012115488.1:18150822-18157068 GCF_000951035.1 Colobus angolensis palliatus | reverse complement strand
ATACCTAATGTAAATGACGAGTTAATGGGTGCAGCACACCAACATGGCACATGTATACATATGTAACAAACCTGCATGTTGTTCACATGTACCCTAGAACTTAAAGTATTAAAAAAAAAAAAAAAAGACATTTATATGAAGCTTCTTCTACCACTCTCTTTGCGGCTTGACCAGCCCCACATGGCAAGATAGAAATTGCAACAACTGAGCGTTTTCATGGGCCTCAGAACCTATATATCAGCCAGATTATAGATCTAGTTGGCAACACAATGTGATTCCAAGTCCTGTCGAATCGTGGTAACAAGAGCGCTGGTATACCTCCTGCTCTGAGCAGGGTTGAGTCTAGATCACAGTTATGCCTATCAATTAATGCTGCCTTGGGAAGCTGGGAAAAGCCAGGGTCAAGGAATTGAAGAAATTGCAAATGCCCCGATGCTCACAGAGTAAAGCTGAAACTTTCAGTCTGGAATTCGGGGCCTGATCAAATGTGACTACAGCCCATCTTTTCAAGATTGTCTTGTACTACTTCATTTCTTCCCCCCATCATCTGACTAATAAATTTCATGCCTTAAAAAAGCATGCCTTTTTTAAAAACAATAATGAAGTTTTTATTTTTAAATTCAATTAAAAATATTTTCATACGTTTTTGGTAGGATAAATTGGTATGCATGGATCTGTAGCCCCAAGCACGCCTTTTTATACCTTAGTATCACCTGTGCTTTTGGGGGGCAATTTTCTATGCCTGCAATGTCCTCCCTCACTTCCCCATTCCTCTAGTCACATACTCAAGTCAAATATATCTTTGAAGGCCCTGCTCAAAATTAACATCCATGTTCCCTAGATTTTTCACTGCACACCACTTTAGGATGTAGTCTTTTCTTTATTCTCTATGACTCATTACTTCCTACCTTGTAGCAGGGCAGTTGATATAATAGGGCAGTTGATGGTAGAAGTCATTTCTGAGTAAATTGATATTCACAAAAGCCACCAAGACAAGTGCATTTATCTGGAGTCATTGTGCAGTAAACACATCCTCCTTGTGTTTTGGGGAACTCCACTGAAACCACAGACTATGCCTTCAAGAAAAAAAAATATATATTACTAGTCCCCAGGGGTTAGTTAATTAAAGGGACATTGTCAATGGTGGTAATTTCAGACCATCCTGCTCAATTTTTTATATCTATTTACCATGTTGTTGTACATTTTGATTTTCTCTCAAATGCGTATTTCTCTCAGTGGAGAGCAGATCCTCCTGGGCCTTTAAAAATGATTCAATTCTTAATACCAAAAGCTCAGCAATCTTAAACAGTTCTGTCACACAAACCATAGCATGTGGGTCAGGATTGAAAACACTGCAGTGAGGACTCAGAAGTCTAGAGAAATATCATTTGGCATGGAGGGATGCCATAAAATGAGGATGATTGTATGTGTTAGTAACATCCCTTTGGAGGGTCTATTTTACTCTTTCAGGAGTAGGGTGTTCCTTTAAGAAATAAAGGAGTTATTGCAAGTTAAGCAATACGAATGCTGTGATTTTACAGGAGGTAATAAATCTAAACTTATACTGTTAGTATCCAAATTTAACAGCTAGGACTGTAATGGGAATTGCCTTTGTTGCCTTGGAACTCTATTTAAATGATGATTTATACAGACATTTGGGGCATATAAATTCAAGGAGGTCATGTATATTGACTGAATAGTATCAGCCTGACCCATAGAAAAGAATCCCTTGGTCCTATGAGAACTGAAACCATCAGAACATTTTTAAAACATAGCATACCTTCTGGAAGCTTTGTATTAAGCCTCAGGGTCAGATTTTACTTGGATTTTGATGTCCAGGTTATAAGGCCCTAAACACTTTTATCCTTACAACGATGTCTTTACTAGTGTTTGTCATGAAGCTTAAACAGATTCTATGATTAAACTAATCGAAATGATATTTTATAGCATTGTTCTAAAGCTGAGTGATATTTCTTCTAATAAACTCATTCTTTTCAAAAATAAAAATAAAGCATAGCAGACCAATCCTCAGCTTCAAATAGCTTCCGGAAAATCTCTGGTAAACACAATATGGTCGGGGCGGGGAAATGGGATGTGGGTGTTTTATGTATGTATTATTCAGCAGCACCAGGAAAAAGAAAGTTTTATTTAAGAATAAATACATTTGTCACTCCAGGATGCAAAGGGTTATAATTTTTCACAACTTATTTCATCTTCAAAATTTAAATATATTTCAGAAGTAAGAGGACACGAACATTTTCAAAGAGGAAGTGGTCATTACATCATGTAACACAAAGAATACATTTACTACTAGGCAGTTTGATTGCTACCCAACAAATATTCTGTCACCGGTAAACTGAAAATGTTCCGATTTAGGAACTGAACTTGCTATTTTACAGGAACCATACACACTGATGAAAGATTATACACCTTAGATCTCTTGGTTATTTATTTTAAAATTTTTGAATCTTTCCATATCCATTTGCTTTATCTATTCTGTATGAAGGATTATAACAACATAATTTCAGCTACAAAGAATACCACTGAAATGAAAGAAAAACTCCAAAGAGATAAACACAGTTTCAGTGTGCTGGTGCAATGTAATAATTGTAGAGGATATAGGAAGAGAGGAATTAGAATAAGGAATTGAAACATATTTTGTAAGTAGACAAGTACAGAAATGGGAAAGTGGCTATAAGGCTTGTGTAATCAAGAGAAATTTTTGAAGATGTAAGAAATTATAAGATGATGTGAATAATACAACCAAAAAAATTTTATGCTGCAGAAAAAAGAGGGGAAAATTATTGTAGCATATCCTTAAGTATGCAAGAGGGCACATGCTCTGTTGCACAAGTTGGAGGTTGGCTTTAGGTAAGACAACACATCCAGAGAACAAGAAGAAACAAGAAAATATTGGCACAACACAAAAGTAGGTAGATATTGTGGTGGCAGCCCATTGTGGTCCTTTGTTTTTCATACAACAGAGTTAAAATTATCAGATGAGAGTGAGGATGAAAAGGGAGGTTTGAGAAGTTTGAGAAGGAAAAATGTAAGAGACAGCCTCTGAGGTATCTACCAATGATTCCTGCCTCCTGGTATTCATGTGTTTCTATAGCCCCTTCCCTTGAGTGTGATCAGGACCTAGTGACACTTCTTACAAATAGAATATGGTAAAAATAGGGGGATGTCACTTCTAAAATCAGGTTATAAAAGAACCATAACTTCTCTATTCCTCTCCCCTTCCCTATGTTCCCCTCTCTCACTCTGTTTCTCTTCCTTCTTACTCTTACTTAAAAATCTCATAACAACCTCCATGTTATAAGCTGCCCTTGAAGGACTGCACATAGCAAGAAACCAGTGTCTCTCACCAAAAGCCAGGGAAGCCTATGAACAGTCATGAGCTTAGAAATACATCATCCCCATTGAAGCCTCAGAAGACTGCGGCCCTGGCCAACACATTGAAGCTTTGTGAGAGACAGTCAGCTAAACTTTCCTCCGATTTTTGACCATGATAACCTGTAATATCATTAATATTTGTTACTTTATACCGCTAAATATTTGGGTAATTTTTTACACATCAATAGATAACTAAATTAAAGGACCACAGTAAATTGATGGTGATGAATTTTAAGTAAAACTGTATGAATGTGTGTTTATGTCCACTTATGGAGGGAGATATTTAACTAGGGTTGGGGTTTTGCCACATAGGTATGACAAAAAGAGAGGGGCAAAGAAGTTGAAGTGCTTGCAAGGGAATGATTATAATGGTTGATCATGGAATTTAATTTGGACAAGGGGGTAACTGAGGATATGAGAAGAGAGAGGAAAGACAAAAAGATAAAAAGATAGATTGCAATCCTGGTAGGGTTAAAGAATGTTTGGTTCAAAGCCCTAGAGGAAGTGAGCTAGAAAGACAGATTGTGGTGGCTGCAAACCAGAAAATTTGAGATTGAGATTATTTAGGTTTTTTGTTGGCAATGTCAAACCCTACAGACGCCAGTATAGAATAGATGAATATAAAATCACGAAGTCATAATAGAAATGAGTCAAATATGGAAAGAATGAGTTAAGAATAAAAATCTTCAAGAAATTGGAGAGTAATCCAGTTGTTGGTTGATAACTTCAACAATAATGGGTAAGGGAAATTTAATCTGATGGCATTAGGTCAAAAACTGCATTTTTCCAGGAGTCCGAAAAAGATTCACCATCCAAAAAGTGTCATGAAGGATTTTACTAAATATATTAACAATTATTCAAAAATGTTATCACTGGATCATTTGGAACAAAAATACTGAGTAGTTTTCAATCTGCCCAATTTCCTCCAGGAAACTCTCCCCTAATGCTCAAATTCAGGATAATTAGCCTCAATGAACACCTCATACCTTCCCCATTAGAACATTTATCAAAATATTTGGTGACTGTTGTGTTGTGTGTGCCCCTGATTAGATTATCTTATATATCTTAGCACTGTAATGACTATGTGTGTTGCATTCCAGTTCTACCCAGTGAGCAACATACTAAGACATTATTTAATGTACTAACAATATATTAAGTCATTCTTAAATGTCGTTGAATATAGAAACATAACTGATTTTCTGAAATAATTTTAAAAGCAAACATATAATGTAGTTGTATATTATTGAGATCTATGTCAGGTACCATTCTACAACCTCTACACATAATGATTCATTTAAACCTAACAATCTCTATGAGACTAGTAACACGACTTCTTATTATTCTAGATCAAAGAACAAAGGGGTGGAAAAGCTTGTTCAGTATCACACAGTGAGAAATTGGGAGAGCCAGGACTCAAATCCAGATAGACTAGAATCATTTCATCATCCACTCATTAAGGTAAAAACACATGACAGTGAAAAAGGATATTAAAGATAACATGGTCCAACACACACCATTTTGATCTCATTAGAGAACAATGCCATTAATAATAGTAAGAGAATGGAAAAGAGATAGTAGAAACACTTCATTGATTCCAAAGTGTTTCAACTATCAATGATGAAGATTTATATAATTCAAACAACCTCAGTGATGCATGAAGAGGTGAAACATTGAATAAAAATATCAACATTTCTAGCATCATCAATCACTAAAAACGAGTTCACAGGCTTGAAGCAGTCTTTTAAAATATTTCTAAAATTGATTATTTAAACAAGGTAGGGAACAGAAATGAGCTGGACATGCCTGGTGATATTTGACTATCCTTGAACATGATTCTGAGGGAGATTAAGATGAAATAAAAACAAGTTTTATTCATAATCAAATAAAAAGGCTATCATCCTAAAATGGTATTTATATTAGGTTCTCAGCAAAATGAATTAACTCTTTAAATATTATTTTAAAATCTAACATTTTATTTATTCTTTTATACTGCCAGGTATGTCTCAAAGTAGAAATTTTGCATCTCATCAGAAAGATGTAATAATTCAAGTTGTTTTTATACACTGTAAGTCATACATAATTGTCATTTTCTCTCATTCTCACATTGTCATCTAAGACTTTATGAAGGCTGCTGTTGTTTAATGATATGAAAAGAGGATGGTTTGAATTATTTTCCTTTCTCTCCCTCTTCTTTAGATATTCCAAAAGGGATACGAGAAACAAAGTTATTAAGGATTCTGGTGTCATTAAGATAGCTGATAAAACTGCACTGCAGTTTACTACTCTACAAGACCCATGTTTAAGAGATTATTGGAAGGAAATTGTATAAGGGAGAATGGTTTGAAAATGCTTATCATTCCTGGGGGCATATGAACATAAACAAAGAAGAAGGCGAAAAGTGCAGACTACTCTTTAGGATCCTCTATGCTTTGCATGAAAAATATCTGGTCATGCCATTATTAAGCTATTTTACCACAGTACTAAAATAGTGATTTATGCATTTATATATATATGTAGAAAACTGAGCAATCAGCAGTAAATTAAAGAAGTAAAGTTGTATGTTTATTTGTAGAAAATTTTCAGAATTTTGAGAATTGTAGATTATTTGGGAAAAACATGATTCCTCACTCAAGAAACACACCAATAGTAGATAGTGTAAATATTAAAAATAATAAAAGAAGAGATTTATAATACATTCATAAAATAAGAAAGAATAATATTGTTACACCTGGCAGTTGAAAAATATTTTAACAATGATATTGATAAAGATAGTATGTTTCTATTCAAGTACACATTACTTAAGCCTAGACATAGATATGATTTTCAGTATTGAAAATATCCTTGAGGATG
>NW_012115488.1:18137711-18149117 GCF_000951035.1 Colobus angolensis palliatus | reverse complement strand
AAAAAAAAAAAAAAAATCCTTGAATGGTTTCATTTCCCTAGTAGTCCCTTAGAACACCTTGGTATATTCCACAGCAGCCTTAGCATAACATGTAAGCATTCTCCTTTGACATTTTTGTCAGAGAACAAAGGACAAGTCATATGAAAATATGGATAACATAAGCAAGACTTCTTGTATAAGTATATGCACATGTACACATGTATGTGCATTATACACAAACACATATGTATACAGGAGTATATACACACAAGCTCTTTATATAAACTCTTTTCATATACGTATATGGCTATAAATAAATGTGCAATTTAATTATAAGTAGAAGGAATAGATAAATAGATGAAAAAATTGAAGGAAGATTCAGGAAGTAAAAATATGTTTGAAAATATTACCAACAGAAAAAGATGAGAAGCATGCAGCTTCCTCATTTATACCCAAGAAAGCTAATTCTAAGTATTAGCAAAAAATGTCTTTAGTAGTAAAAGACAAAAAGTTAGAAATATTTTATTATTGCTTGAATGAATATTTTTTATATTACTTTCTCATCATGTCCCCATAATGCTGCATATTAATTATATTTTTATCCAAGTGAAAAGCCTCACAAAATAACTGAGAAAGCATCAAGGTAATATATAATATCTCCATTGTTCTGCAAACCCCACAAAAAGAATGTAGTGCTGAGTAGAAATGAAGTCTTAATATGATCTGTTTTTCTTTCTGTAACAAGATTTGAAAGCAGGCTCTCTTTTGGCTTGGTAATTAATTTTTCTCACAACTACAGACTGAATGTAGACATTTCTCTCTAAATTTCTCATTTTTAAAACACTATAAACCTTTACTTTTAAAATTAAATTCTGGTGTCCTTGGCAAAAACATATTTATACAATGGCTCCTGCGTGTACGTGTTTACTGAAGTCACTCCAACACATAATGGTAAAGGCTGATGGCATATGGTTGGACAAATCAGCCATCATCTGCTAATTCATAAACTCATATGAACATCCTGCCCCTTGTCACTGTCCTTCTATGTGGAAAAGAGCCATGTTCTCACTAGTCACTCTTCCATAAACATGCTGAACAGCCATCTACTCAGGGGGTATAGTTTAATCAGACACACTGTTTTCACTGTTTGTTTCCCAAATGAATCATCAGCAAGAGACATATTGTTGAATGACACTGCTTCTGTCTTATATGGCTTTTTGAAGATGTGTGACCCCCATTTTGCTTCCAGCACTGTTACTGTAGAACTTAACTGCCATCGTTCACAACAAGACCCCACTTTTTTTGCTTGTTTGTTTGTTTTCTTGAGATAGACTGTCACCCTGTGCTGTGGCATGATCACGGCTCACTGCAACCTCCGCTTCCCAGGTTCAATCTGTTCTCCTGCCTCAGGCTCCCAAGTAGCTGGGATTAGAGGCATGTGTCACTATGCCTAACTAATTTTTGTATTTTTAACAGAGATGGGGTTTCACAATGTTGGCCAGACCGGTCTCAAACTCCTGACCTCAGGTGATCCACCTGCCTCGGCCTCCAAACTGCTGGGATTATAGGTGTGAGCTACTGCACCCAGCCAACCCCAGTTTTCAATGATTCCAAAGTATAAGGTAAGGTGAAAAAAACTGACTCATAACATCCTTTTGTCTTTGGGTGAATCCAAATTGACCTTCAAATAGTGTTCATGAAATATATTATTTTTAGCACATCATTTCCTCTATGTGTTGGTAGAAAAATAATAAAATTTGTGAAAAAAAAAAACATTCAGGCATTTAGATTACCAGGGCTAATCTTATCTTTTTTTAGGCTGATCAGCTTAAAAATATATTCCCCAAAATAAGCTATAACCACTTGCTCATGCCTTGTCACTACAGTCTTTGAAGAGAAAATACAAGTATGGTTTGGCAAACTAATTTTTGTAATAATACCCTTTCTTGCTAAATATGTATTTAGACTCCATAAATTCTAATCCCAATGGTAATTTTTCAAGTCTACATCACAATTTATTACATTTTTTTCTGTAACATGAAAAGAGCAGTCACAAAGCTCTTTTCTTTCATATGACAAGAACTAAATCATATTTTGCACTTTACTAATTTTCTGCAACTTAGACGGGATATACCTAACTAGAAGACGTGATTACATAGACATACGCTATCTAACTAGCCAGAAGCTCATTTTACTTTCTCTCTAAAAAAAAATGTCATTTTATTTATTGGTAGCTGTATTTATAATCTTCTTGAAAATATATTTATAACCTTCTTGAAAATATTGTAACTTGTAACTGTGTTTATACAAAGAGTTAAACTCTGAGTGATGCCAGAAGAGCTTAGGTCTAAGAGAGGAAAGACAGATTTTGCACTTGATCTGCGAGAAAAGTTAATTCGAGTTTACCAAAAAATTCACCGTGTTTTCTAATGCAAAGTGTTAATGACTTATGAGACTTTCTTTGTAACTAAGTTTTATACAATGTTCTCAGGACTCAAGACAAGTAGATTGCCTGCTAGTAAAATCTAATATGCAAGCATGTGTGATTTTATTAAGTACTTTATCTTTTCCTTTATGATGTTTTTGCAAAAATAACATACTAGGACATTCGCATCGCATGTGATTCTAAAAAAAGAGTCACATTTAAGTTTGCAAAAGGTTTGTTCATTATTTGCAGTTTAAAATTTATTCTGAGTTATAGTACTTAGAATACAATTTGCATTCATTCTTTGGTGCTTTAAGGATTCCTTTAGAGCCATTTTGACATGTTTGTGAATCATGGCTACAGTGTTAACACAATAGTACAACAAAACACTAAAAAATTGCCAAACAGAAACATTGATACACAAAGGATATGAAAATACATTAGCCAACTTCAATCCAACTAACATATTATCTCATGTAAAAAAAATTGTGTAGCCACTGTTTAAAAATAATTTAAAATATTTAAGAATATCTGTGAACATTATACTTAATTTTACAGTTCAAAT
Source organism: Colobus angolensis palliatus (assembly GCF_000951035.1). NCBI lineage: Eukaryota > Metazoa > Chordata > Mammalia > Primates > Cercopithecidae > Colobus > Colobus angolensis. The sequence continues at coordinate 18,146,148 of NW_012115488.1, read as the reverse complement.
TTTACACGAATGTTTAACACGTTTAATGATCGTTTTTTCTCTGAAACCAGCATATTGGATTAGGATTCCTCAAATATTTCCAGGGACACTAAGTGTCCAGTACACTCTGAGAAACGCAACTCTGACATACAGTCAAATTCTTCTGACCATTTATTATTCTGAAACTGACACTTTTGATGGTCATGTTTTTTCACAGTTACCTGGGGAATGTGCACTTGTATCTTTTGGTTTTTTTTTTATTTTATAGACCTTTATATTTGCTTATTAAATATGTGCATAGAGCTCCAGATCAGCAAACACCATTCCTCTTAAATATTTTATAAATATCATGCAATTTACTCTGTGCAGTGATAATCCCTTCTTGGACAGCAAATGTAAAAATTATAGAAGTATTGGTATTGATTACTCTGGGATTATTAGTTATGTTTAATCGAAGTATTTGTAACACCTGTAAGCATTTTATATTCTGAATGTGAAACAAAAAAGCAGAAGCCAATATCCCTCTGAAGCCACTCCCCAAAGAGTATTTCACTGTTTGAGTAGAAAACCATTATGCAATAGTAAATTTTTGATGAAATTGTTATATATTGCCAACCATTCAGTATTCTTTAAAAAATCTCACAAGATACTTTAAAAATAATACACATTAAGGCACTTTGCTCTTTTTCTATTCTAAAGAAATAATTAGTTTCTTCCCAGGTCCACATGTATTTACTTTGTTTCTGGACATGAGGGATCTTTGAGCAGACACTGTAAGTTCACCTTACTTTTGCCCAAACTCCTTTCCTAAAGCCCTGGCAATAAGCAGAAAAATCTGAGGGTGACAGCAAACCAGAAGCATCAAAAAATATGGGAAAAAAAGGACTGAAAATAATTTGACATTTTAATATATTTTTACTAAAATTGTCTTGAAGAAATGAGAACTCAGACTGTCTTACACACATTTTACAGTATAGTAATGTTTTTGCATGAGACTAAATGTAGAGGAGACACTATTCTGTCTCTTTAAACTACGTAGAGCCTCTGGGCTCTATCCATCCCTGTACCCTTCTCAGCATCATCACCACTCAGATGGTCTCTCAGGAGATTCCAAAGGGAACATAGAAAGGAAATAAAGTAGTGCATTAAAATACATATTCTTCTATTTCTTCATAAGAACCATTTGTGTTTTTCAAATTCCAAAATATTGCTTTCATTCAAGGTAGTCGTTTCAATAGTCAAAAGAAAATCTCTAGAAATCAGTTTCTCTTTAGCGCCAGAAAAATAAATCTGAATTGTGAATCTTTAGTAATGAGACTTCCAAAACTCAACAACCTGGATCATTGTTGTGTCCTTCCTAATGGTAACTTGGTATGCTATTCATGAGACCATGATGAAAATACATTTGAAATTCTCTTTTAATTTTCCAGTGGCTTCACTCATTCTGAAAGCAAATGTAATATTTTACAATAGCCAAATTATTTGGAAACAAGCCTCAAGAAAAAGCATAACATTAATTATTTGGGATAAAAACCAAGGTATCCCTACAATGTAATAAGATGAATTTTCTTATGTGGCATGTGATCTAGCTCAAAAGATAATTTTTAAACAGAATTCAATATAGACAAACAATAGATCGATGATTGTAAATAGATAGGGATATTTCTCATCAACACCAGCATCATTTTTTTTAAACATGTGCATAGAGTGCAGGTTTATTACATATGTATACTTGTGCCATGTTGGTGTGCTACACCCATCAACTCGTCAGCACCCATCAATTCATCATTTATATCAGGTATAACTCCCAATGCAATCACTCCCCCCTCCCCCCTCCCCATGATAGGCCCTGGTGTGTGATGTTCCCCTTCCCGAGTCCAAGTGATCTCATTGTTCAGTTCCCACCTATGAGTGAGAACATGCGGTGTTTGGTTTTCTGTTCTTGTGATAGTTTGCTAAGAATGATGGTTTCCAGCTGCATCCATGTCCCTACAAAGGATGCAAACTCATCCTTTTTTATGGCTGCATAGTATTCCATGGTGTATATGTGCCACATTTTCTTAATCCAGTCTGTCACAGATGGACATTTGGGTTGATTCCAAGTCTTTGCTATTGTGAATAGTGCCACAATAAACATACGTGTGCATGTGTCTTTATAGCAGCATGATTTATAATCCTTTGGGTATATACCCAGTAATGGGATGGCTGGGTCATATGGTACATCTAGTTCTAGATCCTTGAGGAATCGCCATACTGTTTTCCATAATGGATGAACTAGTTTACAATCCCACCAATAGTGTAAAAGTGTTCCTATTTCTCCACATCCTCTCCAACACCTGTTGTTTCCTGACTTTTTAATGATTGCCATTCTAACTGGTGTGAGATGGTATCTCATTGTGGTTTTGATTTGCATTTCTCTGATGGCCAGTGATGATGAGCATTTTTTCATGTGTCTGTTGGCTGTATGAATGTCTTCTTTTGAGAAATGTCTGTTCATATCCTTTGCCCACTTTTTGATGGGGTTGTTTGTTTTTTTCTAGTATATTTGTTTGAGTTCTTTGTAGATTCTGGATATTAGCCCTTTGTCAGATGAGTAGATTGCAAAAATTTTCTCCCATTCTGTAGGTTGCCTGTTCACTCTGATGGTAGTTTCTTTTGCAACAACAGCATCATTAAAAGAGGTATACTGCCTCAAAGATAAAATTACCCCAGGCATGTTTACTTTTTACAAACCAGTATTTTTACTGTGTAATCAACTTCTCCATCCATTTTCCAGATTTAAATGCATATAAAGAATCACCAAATTAATAGATGCAAAGAGGAGAATCTGATTCCCCAGCAACTGAAGAATTTTTACCTATAAACTCATACACCTACAAATAGCTTTTTTAATTCTTGAATTAAACCATGCACTAAACGATCCACAGTTTACTAAGAAATAAGAACACAATGTTCTCCAGTTCATTTTTACTTCCAGGACATTTTTATCAAAAATTATTTTTATTTACAAAATAAACACAACTCAAGGACCAAGAAACTGGTAAGAAGCATTACAAGCTTCTATAGCATTAGTCAAAAGATAGCAGATGTCACTGCTTAGTATTTTAAATAATTAAAGCAATAACTGTATTAACTGAAAAGGCAAAGAGTAATAAAAACTTCATTGTCTTCATCCCCCATGAATCCCTTAAACAACTTAGGTAGTCAGACCCTCTGTTCCTGACTTAGAGATTTAAATAATATCAATTGACCTAGAAATGCATTAAATAGTGAGTTAGTGTATCCTCAGACATAAGGCACACTGTATAATTGCTACAAGTGAAATAAATTTCAGTATAAAATGTGACAACTTTAGAAAAAAAGCACTACAGGAAAATTAGTTCTAATAAATAGTAATTTATTTTCAAGCGCAAGTAAGTTCATTGGAGCAGTTTATGCCCTAGAGAATTCTATCCATAAATGGGAATAATAAAACTCCACGATATTATTGAGGCATTTTAAAATATAAAAGGTAGCAATGCCAAAGTACAGGTCATGAAGGATTAATGAGAAGAGTTTTGTTCTGAACACAGACCTGTATAAAGGCAAGGAAAACATTAAACTTATAAATGTATGAATGTAAATTTTGGTATATCCACCTCCCGCAACCCCAGTTCAAGGAAGGAAAACATTATGGGCAACATTAGTTGAGATGAACCACTCATTAGTAAGCACCATCTTCCCAGACAGCTATCTTGGCATCTGCCAACATCACCTTTTCTCAGCACTTCTGAACAAAATCTGTCCAGAGTGCCTGTTTGGTATTCAGGACAGAACAGCCTTTGAAGAACTTTCTGTACTCCCCTAAAGGCCATTTTTCATCCTCAATTCAAAGGACCTAAACTTTCTGGCAGACATTCACTTTTATCTTTTTAGTCTACTGTGGACTATTGCAATTACCACAAGTGTACAGGGCAGTAGAAAAAGGAGTCTTTTGCTTGATTTTCCCTGTATTTATTTACTTCCATTAAAACTTTCTGCCCAACTAGACATTTCTTTTTCATTTAGCTGACACATTTGTTCTCTCTCATTTTTTCTCTTTTCTTTTCTGTTGGCAACAGTTTTACACTTTGATTAACAGCACTTACATACCTAAAAATCATTCTGTTGATTGCAGAGGGGACAAGATTATTGCAAAAGCAGAGATGAATAAGGAGCCATCTATTTTTACTACCAGTTAAAAAAGCAACAGGAGGCCAACTTCCTATCAACCAGCACCACAATTTCTTTACTTACAGAAGAAATCAAATTAAGCACATTTATTTGTTCAGCTTTTGGTGAATGTACTGGTGTCTCAAAGTATTGAGGTCAAGTACTCACAAGCTCTAATCAGCCACCATATTAAACCATCTTTCCAGGGATTGCTTTTTCCTCCTGAGTCTCAACAAATACTGCAATTTATTTTGTAAATAAAATAACCCTACTTTTAGACAGTCCTGCCCTACAATGAAGGAGAAAATTAATCTTTCCTGAGAAGTGGTGTATACCGTGGTCAGAAGGAAAGGAAGAAGCCAGCAGCCACAATCGCCACTCAGAAACTGGAACGCATCTCCTGACTTGTGCAGGGTAGGAGCAAGAGAGAAGGACGAGCATGCCAATAAAGGCTCATTAGTGATGACAAATTATGCAGGGTCCCAGAGTAGGACTGCTCTCATTTACAATTTAAGTCTCTTAATGAGAATTTAATTTACTTTCTTATTTTGTCACGTTTCGTTACAGTTCTGTTCCCTTGAAGAGTATCCAACATGATCTTTTTATAATATAAATTAAACTACAAAGAGAATACAAAGAGTATATTCTGCGATCAACAGAAAGGTAGAAGACACAAACAGGAGGTATTTTACAAATAACAGGCCAGCCTCCTAGGACAGGATAACAGCAGCCTGCTTACCTTGGTTGCAATCTTTACACCCATGTGAGAAAAATTAGCCTTTTCCAGTCCAGAGTATTCTGGGCTCCTTTCCAAGCAATAATGGTGACCAGTATGTCCAAGATAATAAAGACTCAATTATATAACTCATTTTACACATATATTTACTACAGATGACCATGTTGGTTACATTGGCTTGACTAGAGTCAGCAGGAGAAACAAGTTGCCACATAAGCCTTAAATTCTCAAAGGTGCAAGTCCAAGTTACTCTTTATATTCATATTCTTCCCCTTCGAAGTGACAAAAACTTCTCAAATTCCACCCCAGATCTCCTTACACCCTCTACTAAAATGGAGTTAAGGAGAGAGATGACTAGTGGCCTACCTTTTAGCACTTCTTCCTTTATTCAAAGACGGCTTTATGAAGTATAATATCATCATCATGAGGTTGGAGTCCTTTTGACAGAACAGGTAATAGAAAACTATGGGGAGCACAGTTTTGAGCAAAACTTTAACTTTTTAAATACATCTTACTTGTGGGTTCTCCACTGACTTCACTCTTTGGTCAAAAGAATGGAAACTATACTACTCTTGTCCCTGATTTCCCTTCTCATATATTTATTCATTGTCTCTCTTCTCTTTCATTTTTCCTCTTTCTCTCTATAAGGTCTCCTTCTAGCTCCTCAAGTCTTGTCTGACCTGCACAGTTTTTTGGTCCACACATTTCTCCAATTTAATAAGGTAACTCTTCGATGAGTTTTTCTCCCTATACAACAGATTTCTCTCTCTGACCAATGTTTTCCAATTAAAATTTGTCAAAATATTCTATAACCAAAATATTGTCTATTCATCATTGTCTTGATAAAACTAAAATACTTTAAAAGACTGAAGAGAAAATTAACTATGTGCTTAACTTCTTCACAATATAAGAGGTAACTTTCAGTGGACTTTATTGGGAAGAATCAGACTTGCAAAGGAAGAGAATAGATTAAGCCAGAGATTGAGGAAAAAATAGATTTGTTTATTTATTGGTGCCTTTTGGTGTTTTAAAATGTCGTCATGGACAGATTTATTGAGTCCCTTTCTTCCAATTTCCTGATATATGACCAATGCCACACTCTTTATTGCAGGAAGCCACTGACCAGTTATTTGCAATAAAAATTGCAGCAACTCTCATGTTTCTACCTCAAGGAAAAATCCCTGATCAGCTGAGAGTCCTGACGTGATCTACAACACACCTGTGACAGCAAAAATGCTTCATTAACAAACAAAAGGGAAAATAACATTATGTTTATGAATAAATAATTGCCTTTTGTGGAAAACTGACTTCCTCATACTAAGTAGAATAATGAGGAGACCAGATATTACAGAACTTAAGATAATAAATTTTTGTGTAAGAATCCTTGGATTCAATTATGGCTCTGATATTTATTCAGCAGGAAACATTAGGTGAGTTACTCAATCTTTCTGAGCCTTATTTTTGTCATTTATAAAATAAAGATTATAATCTATCTAACTCGCAAGACTGTCATTAAGGTTAAATAAGATATTAAATAAAGCAATTGCCATATCTCACATTGTCTATTTAATGCTCAAAAAATTATATATTTAAATAGATATGTAAAAAGGAAAAATATTAATAATTAGTTGAACATCAAAGAAAAATTATCTAATGAACCTGTGTTATGTCAGCTTTTGTTGTACAAGGCATCATGTTAATTTTTGGGACTACAGGAAAAAGCTCAAACAGCATTTCAATTATTTAAGGGGACTAACAACAATTTCTGATTGAAACAAATTATCTGCCTCAGAAAGCCAAAGCGGATCTAATCTGATATTTGGAAAATGAAGTAGAAGATATTTAACACTTTGAAATGCAAAATATTTACACAAATTATGGGTTACATAACAGTTAAGCTAATTATGTTCTGTAAAGAAAGTATCAAGAGTATCCACTGACTTTCTCTGATACAAAAGACTTTTTTATTTAATACTTTTCCAGATGGAATTAGTGATGTGTACAGTAGATGTGCTCATAATTATTTATTTTACTTTACTTGTTATGAATTATATAATTGTATACATTTATGATTTTATGATTTATGAATACAATGTAGAATAAGTAAATTAAACTAATTAACATATCCATCCCCTCAAATGCCTATCTATTTTTTTGTGGTGAGAACATCTGAAATTTACTCTCAGCAATTTTGAGATGTTACAATGCACTATCATTAACTATATTGACGACATTGTGCAAGAGACCAAAAAAAACACACAAATTTTATTTCTCCTTTCTGAGATTTTGTAACATCATCTCCTCTTTTCCCCCATCCACTATCCTCTGTAGCCACCATTCTACTCTCCACTTTTGTAGATTTGATTGTTTTAGATTGTACGTGTAAATGACAATGTCCAATGTTTGCTTTTCTGCATTTGACTTATTTCACTGGTCATAATGTCCTCCTTTTCCATCTATGTTGCTGCAAATGACCAGATCTCATTCTTTTTGAAGGCTGAATAGTATTCCATTATGTATGTATATCACATTTTCCTTATCCATTCATCTGTTGACAGACATTTCGTTTGATTGTGCAACTTGTCTGTTGTGACTAGTGCTGCAACAATCCGAAGAATGCAGAAATCTCTTGACAAACTGATTTCAAATACTTTGGTAAATACACAGAAGATTACTGATCACATAGTAATTCTATTTTTAGATTTCTTGAGGAACTTCCATACAGTTTTCTATAATGGCTGTACTAATTTACATTCCCACTAACAGTGTACAGGGGTTTCCTTTTCTCTACATCCCTGCCAACACTTGCTATCTTTCATCATTTTAATAATAGTCATTCTGATCTGTGTGACAATCTATCTTATTGAGGTTTTAATTTGCATTTACTTAATGATTAGCAATGTTGGGCATTTTCTAACATATCTGTTGGCCATTCGTATGTCTTTTTTTGAGAAATTTCCATTCGAGTCCCTTGCTCATTTTTACCTGGGTTTCTTGTCTTCTTGCTATTGAATTGAGTTTCTTATATATTTTAGATATTAACCCCTAACCAGATGTATGACTTACAAACATTTCCTCTCAATTCATAGGTTGTCCCTTCTCACTGTTAATTTTTTCCTTTGCTCTGCAGACACTTTTTAGTTTAATGTAATGCTATTGGTCTATTTTTGGTTTTACTGTCTGTACTTTGGGGGTCAAATCCAAAAACATCTTTGCTCACACCAGTGTTGTGAAGCTTTTGCCCTATGTTTTCTTCTAGTAGTTTTACAGTTTCTGGTTTATGTTTACATCTTCAATCCATTTTGAGTTTACTTTTGTATACAGTATGAGATAAAAATCCAATTTCATTTTTTGTGTGTGTACATCCAGATTTCCCAACAGCATTTATTGAGAGACTATCATTTTCTATTGTGTGTTCTTGGAAACTCTGTCAAAAATCAGTTGACTGGCCGGGCGCGGTGGCTCAAGCCTGTAATCCCAGCACTTTGGGAGGCCGAGACGGGCGGATCACGAGGTCAGGAGATCGAGACC
>NW_012115488.1:18128939-18137196 GCF_000951035.1 Colobus angolensis palliatus | reverse complement strand
AAAAAAAAAAAAAAAAATCAGTTGACTATACACGTGTGGGTTCATTTCTGCGCTTTTTATGTTATTCCACTGGTCAACATGTCCATTTTTATGCCAGTACCATGCCATTTTAATTACTACACCTTTGCGATATAGTGATGCCTCCAGCCTTGTTCTTTTTATTCCTGATTGCGTTGGCTATCAAAGACCATTGTTGGGTCTCTTGTGGTTCCTTTTAATTTTTAAAATTGTTTTTACTATTTCTGTTAAAAAATGACTAGGATTTTATAGTAATGGCACTGAGTCTGCAGATCACTTTGAGTAGTATAGACTTTTTAAAAATATTCATTCTTTCAAACCATAAACACAGTATATCTCTCCATTATTTATTTTGTCCTCAATGTCTCAAAGTTTTCAGTGTACAGGTGTTTCATCTCCTTGGTTAAATTTATTCCTATTAAAGTATTTTATGTACTGGGCATATAATCTATAATCCCAGCATTTTAGGAGGCCAAAGCAGGAGGATTGCTCAAGGCCAAGAGTTCAAGACCAGCTTAGGTATTATAATAAGATTCCATCTCTACAAAAAAAATAATAAAACAAAAAGTAACTAGGCATGGTGGTGTGTGCCTGTAGTCCCAACTACTTCAAAAGCTGAGGCTGGGAGGATCACTTGAACCCAGAAGGTTGAAGTGAGCTATGATCATGCCACTGTATTCCATTCTGGGCAACAGAGCAGGCCACTGTTTCAGGAAAAAAAAAAAAAAAAAAAAAGTATTTTATTTTATTTTTGTAACTACTGTAAATAGAATTGTTCTCTTGAATTGTTTTTTAGATAGCTCATTGTTAGTATATAGTAATGCAACTGACTTTTGTATGTTGTATCATCTAACCTTACTACATTCACTTATTAGTTGTGACAGTTTATGGCATCTTCAGTCTTTTTCTACATATTAATATAAGATTATGTCACCAGAAAACAGTGACAATTTCACTTATTTCTTTCCTGTTTTGGATGCCTTTAGGACTTCCAATACTATAGTGACTAGAAGTGGTGAGAGTGAGCACAAATTTTTGTCCCAGGCCTTAGAAAAAGGCTTTTAATTTTTCATTATCGAGTATGTTTGCTGTAGGCTTCTCATGTATGGCCTTTATTGTGTTGAGGTACTTTCCTTCTATGCCTAATTGGTATAAAGTTTCTATCATTGGTGAAAGTTTCCATCATTAAAGGATGTTGAATTTTTCAAAAGCTTTTTCTGCATCTAATGAAATGATAGTATGGCTTTTACACCTCATTCTGTTAATGTGAAGTATCACATGTAATGATTTGTGCATTTTGAACCATCCTGGAATCCCAGGGATAAATCCCACTTGATTATGATGAGTGATCCTTTCAATGTGCCATTGAATTTAGTTTGCATTTGATGGGTAATTTTCTTTTCTTGTAATGCCCTTTTCTGGCTTTGGTATCATGATAACTCTGGCCTCATAAAATGAACTTGAAAGTATTTCCTCATCTTTGATTTGGAAGAGTTTGAGAAGGTTTGGTATTCTTTAATGGCAGAATTCAGTAGTGAAGTCATCAGGTTCTTTGCTTTCCTTTGATAGGGGACTTTATATTACTGATTCAGTTTGCTCACTCGTTATTGGTCTTTTCAGATTTTCTGTTTCTTTATAATTCATTCCTGGTAGTTTGTATGTATCCAGAAATCTGTCTATTTCATCTAGGTTATCCAAAATGTTGGCAGATAACTCTTCATAGTAGAACTTTGTATTTTTGCAGTACCAGTTATGATGCCTCCTCTTTCATTTCTAATTTTGAGTCTTCTCTTTTTTCTTAGTCTGGCTACAGGTTTGTCTATTTTTTCTTTTCAAAATGCCAACTCTTAGTTTTATTGATCTTTTATATTGTTTTTCTAACTCTATTTTATTTATTTCTTCTCTGATATTTATTATTTACTTCTTATGCTAACTTTGGGCTTCATTTGTTCTTTACCTTGTTTCTTGAGGGGTAACATTAAGTTGTTTAGTTGAGATCTTTCCTCTTTCTGAAGTGCATATTGCTGTAAACTTCCTTCTTAAAACGACTTTTGTTACATCCCATAAATTTTGTTATGTTATGCTTCCATTTTTGTCTCAAAATTTTTTTTTTAATTTCTGTTTTAATTTATTTATTGATCCATTGGTTGGTTGGGAACATGTTGTTTAATTTCCATGAATTCGTGAATTGTCCAAAATTCCTTCTGTTCTTGATTTCTAGTTTTATACCACTGTGGTACTAAAGGTATTTAATATGACTTCAATCTTCTAAAATTTGCTAAGGCATGTTTTGTGCCCTAACATGTGATCTATTCTGGAGAATGCTTCGCATATTCTTGAGAAGAATGTATATTCTGCATCTGTTGCATGGAATGTGTTGTATATGTCTGTCAGATCCATTTGGTCTAAAATATTGCTTAAGTTTAATGTTTCCTTATTAATTTTCTGTCTAGATGATATATTCACTGTTGAAAATGGTGGCCACCAGGGTTGCTCACACCTGTCATACCAACACTTTGCGACGTCAAGACTGCAGAATCACTTAAGGCTAGGAGTTCAAGTCTATACTGGGCAATATAGCAATATCTTATCTCTACGAAAAATAAAAAAAAAAAATTAGTTGAGCATCGTAGCTCATACCTGTAGTCCCAGCTACTTAGGAGGCTAAGGCAGGAGGATCACCTGAGCCCAACAGGATAAGGTTACAGTGAACTATGGTCACGCCACTGCACTCCAACTTGAGCAACAGAGTGAGACCCTATGTCTAAAGAAAAGAAAGAAGAAGAAAAGATAGTGGGAAGTGATCACTGAAGTTCCCTACTATTACTAGTATAAGGAGGAAAAGGCACTTTAATTACCTATTTGTGGAAGGGTAAGTTGGTGTGATCTTTTTAGAAAGAACATTTGGTGAAATCTAGCAAAATGTGTGTGTGTGTGTGTGTGTACATATATATGAATAGTTACCATTTTTCAACCAATTGCTGTAATTCCCAAGCAATTATTGAATAATTTTTTTATTGAATTCTTATCCAATATTTATCATACGATAAATTTCCATATGTAATAAGGTCTTATCCCTACTCTAATTCCATTTCTGTGTGTATGTATGTGTGTGTGTATATGTATATATACATTTATACATGTATATTTTAACCCAAAACCTCATTAAATACATCTTTTCTTTCTCCTCCCCCACCGCCTCTTCCCCCCCTTCTTTTTCTCCTCTTTCCTTATCTATAGGAGCATAGAATTTAAAAACAAACAAAAGAAAAACAAAACAAAAAAAAACCTCTTTCTACCTAAATTGATACATAGAAGCAGTTCTTAACTAAATTAAGAGAAAAATGTAATATAGTAGATTCATGCAAAACAGAAGACAAAATGCTGACTACAAAGTCCAGTATTGTATCTGTTTTCATGTAAAACTGATTACCCATTTTTCATTAATATATTTAAACCAAGCATTAAAGTACAGTATGGTATCCCTCAGTAAAGTTTTCAATTGTTTTATTTGAGTGTATCTTCACTTTCAGATACATAAATATTCTGTTCTAATCATATTACGTTTTTTGTTTCTCCTTCATCCCTAATTTTTAAACTCTTAATTCTGTTTTAACATATCTATTGTTATTCCCTTGATTTCCTTAGTTGTTTAACATTTATTTCTCCTCTGTGTCTCACTAAGAAAAACAACACCCAAAGGTTAGTTTAAGAAATGATTACTAATGGCCACTGTGACCCAGTGACAGTTTTAGGCCATATCATTTAGATTTTCTGTGCCTCTTGTTTCTCATTTTCTGAAACTTGTCATAATGACACTGACCTCCTGGCCCCCCAAGGAGGCTATGAAACTCATTACTGTTCACAAGACACAGAACTATTATTTTGGCTGAAGACACAAATGTTTCGCATCTATGACTTTGCAGTCTGTCATAGTATTTCCCTATATCTCACAATCTTTCTTTTCTTATGCTAAAAGAACAGAGTTACTCCTTGACATTTTTAAATGTATTATATCACTTTGAGATGAAGTTTTCTCCAAAACAAATAAATAAAACTAAAGATATAAGGTCTCTTATCCATGAAGGTTAGGGGCCATGGCTGATAGAAAACAATTTTGTAAAGCACAGATTTTCAGACCCAGGATTTAATTTTGTCTTCCCTATATGACAACTGCTGTCTAAGGGTATTTTGATGCTATTATGATTGGAAGAAAGAGGGTGAGGGATTATACTGAATGTTGGATATGAGCATCCCTGAAGGATTATAAGAGCTTTATTTTGAACAAGAGAAGATAATCTGTTTGGGAGTCTAAGGTTTGCAACCTTAGGTCTAACCTTGCCAGGTTCGCCACATGTAAAGTGGGTTGTTTCTTTTGTTGTGTTCATGTTGGGAGATAGCTCTCTCTGCCTTATCCCCACTTTGTTTTCACTGCTATATTTCCAGAACCTATTAATAGAACAATAACTGGGAAATAATTGCTGACTGACTATGTGATTCTTATTCCATCTAACAGCTTGGGAAATATTGTAGCACTACATGTTCATCATAATCTATGCTCACTCTAAAAACAAGGAAAACCAAACAGAATTTGCTTGAGATGTCACGTAGTGGCAATGAAATCTTTTATCTTTCTATAAATCAAAAACAGAAATTTTCTGAGAGAAATTACTATCTAAAAATAAACTGTGGAATGAAGTATAGCACCAGAATTGTGTCTTATTTAGAAGAAGCAGGAGCACATCCATAATGCACATACTAGAGTTAATTTTTTTTCTTAGATAGCTTAGAGTGTTTAACAAATATTTGGGAAAATATTTTTTACCTAATTCATCAAGATCCAAATTGAATATCCCAGGAGCAATTAAATTGCTGAAGTCAAACCCTTTCATATTGAACATTTTCTTCTTGGAGTGTAAATAAAACTATCAAGTTAACGACTCTCATTTTGAGGGTAGGCAAAGAGGAGAAAAGGAAAAAGGGAATAACAATGACTCCTACTAACATGACAAAGATTAAACAAACGAAATTTATTCACATTTTGTGGCCCTAAATAATTAATGCTATATGATATATACACATGAGAGGATTAGATTTAATTAGAAATGTACTTCTAATAAACATGTAACATAATTATATTACGTAATTAACATTTTGAATTTAAATATCTCACTACTTATACACAATAGAGTGTATAAATTTTCTGTTCTGTGCATTATTATTTCTGAATACATTAGTTCCAGAGACTTCTCTATTACTATCAAACATTGCCTTATCGCCAGGATTAATTTTAATGACATCAATGGCAAAGACAAATTATTTAGCCACCTTATTCTCAGCGAATCTTTTTTATTTCATTTTGTTACAGAGAATGCTTCTCACCTTCTGGGTGTTTTCCTTCCAATTAAAGACGTCTAAGTCCAATAAATTTTAAAGATAATCTCACAGCTCTTCAAGATCTAGTAAAAGCAGATGAGAAAATATTTTCTAGATAGGATCTTTAAACAATTTAAATAAAAGAAACCCTTTCAACCAGCTAGTCATTTTAGACTAGTAAATAATTTTAGTAAAACTTTAGTAAAATCCAAAAAATACATTATTTCACTGGATCATTTGACAAGAACATAGCTTCAAGCCAGATGTCATCATGAGTTGACAAAATGTAATCCTATGCTTGTGCACTTGACTAAATTTTGTTGGAGCCACAAACTACATAACAATTTTGTTAAGGAAAACTAGCAGATGAATTAATGAAAGACCTCCAGATAAATATAAAATAAATACTTGCTGCCAAATGCATTGTAAGAAAAGATTTTAAATCCTTCTTTGAAATTATAGCAATCAGTCTTATTTCTCCTTCAGGGATACTAAGGACTATGTTAACAATAACAGCCTTCATCAGGGCACAAGAAACACAGTAATCCTGGAATTTATGTGTCGAAGATGTGGCACTATGAGATGAAAGAGGCTGAGCTTCTAAAGCACTGTTTTAAATAGAGCCACCCTCCTACCAGAAACATCTCTTTTGTACTTGACAGGCATTAAAAATTAACACTCACATTTGACCTGCTATCCAATCTGAGTTTTGTTTGCTGTGGCAACTACGATGACCTTAATCCATCTGGCTAAAGAAAAAGCTATCTCTTCCAGCTCTAGACATGACAGAAACGTTGATTACTTTACATTTGAAGTTTGATATAATTTTAACATTAATGTGACTGGAGAGATTTGTAAAGCTTTTTAGTGTACACACCTATGGGTTGCTTTTGACCTTCTAGTCATATGCTTTCAACGAAGCACCTTAAAACCAGGGGCAAGGAGACTGTGGCTATTTTTAACTTGTACTAATTTATCCCTTTCGCGGGTTTCAAAGATTTTTCAATTTTTCTCACCCTGGAATATCAAATTTCTATTAATGCAAAAGCACTATATATGTTTTCCTCTGGGCTGAATTGTGGCACCCAATTTATTGCCTATCAGATAATGCTATTATCAGGTATGAGGGTCTAAGTTGCAACTGTGCTGCCAACCTACATAACTGTCCTACCTTTTAAAATACAATGTATCATAGAATGGATTTATATTGTGTATCAAACAATGAAAATGAGAAACGCGTTTTTAAAATAACATTAATCTCTGTGGTGTAGGAAAATAGAAAAAACTGACAAATGAATAGCAATGAATAAATATGATGAAGAATCTGTTAAATCATAATGAATTAATTCAGTGGACCTACTGCTATGCCAAGTTATGAGCAACCCCTTCTTGAACCAAGTATTTTAATGAAATATGTCATTTAATACTTACAACGCTATGACATAGGTACTATTATCATTATTTACATTTTGCAGATAAAGAGAAATGTTTAGTGAAACAAAACTACTTGTGCAAAATCCATGACAAGCTGTAAAGCTTCAACTCAGCACGGTGTTTTTCTCCAAGCCTATGTGTTTAACTATTGCACTCAATATCCTCAGTATAGCTGGGTATTATAAAGTATCAGTCAATGTGTTTTTTTTGTTTTTTTTTTTTTTAGTTTTTTCTCAGACTGTCTTTCATCTTGTGATTCTACCCTATTTTGTCAATTGATATAAGATCACCATTGCACCAAGTATTAGCAAAACTACAGAATTAAACTGTTAAAGTCTTGATGTGAACACCACTTATAAAATATAAGCTAACCTACTGAAACCATCAGACATAGAAGCAACCTTCAGAATCATAGGTCGTAAGTCCTTAAATTTACAGATGAGAAAACCAAGGCCTAAAGAGCTACAATAACTTGAAGAGTTATATAA
The DNA here is from genome assembly GCF_000951035.1 of Colobus angolensis palliatus. NCBI lineage: Eukaryota > Metazoa > Chordata > Mammalia > Primates > Cercopithecidae > Colobus > Colobus angolensis. Next base: position 18,129,880 of record NW_012115488.1, on the reverse strand, counting down.
TTAGTAAATGGCACATCTGAATAGAAAACTCTTATTTTTTTTAAAAAAATTGTTTTTATTATTTTTATTTGCTACCAATATTTTTACTGTAAGAAATAAAAAGGTATGACAAACACACAAACTGTTTTCTCTTTTTGCTTCATTTAATTTAGCTTTCACATAAGTGAATGCATTGGACAGTGATATTTCAACACCAATTTTGAAAAAAACAATGAATTTCATCATCTGACAATAAATACCTAAATTTGCATTCTAGAACCCAGCAAGACATCCAGTTTCTAAAGGATTATTGGTATGAAACCCTCTGAATTTTCTGACATGTTACCTTTGCCACTACAACAGAAACACCACTGCACTTCTCCCTCTCCCAACAAGTCAGAGTAAGGGGCAGATGAGAATGGCTGACTCCAGAAACCCTGGGTCATAAAGCATCCCTTACTTGAGCTACTTTTAAAAGCAGATTTTTAATCATAGGGTACTTAATGAAAGTTTTGGTGGTCCTTGAATGACATATTTTACATTACATTTTTACCTACTTTTCTATTCTCCTCCTCAGATGAGAAAGGTATAGATAAATTGCCCTATATCCCACAGCCTTTCTCTACATTGGTTAAGAAGAGCTCAACACAGGGAAGACCAGAAGTAAATAACCTTTAAAAAGTGTAATAATAACTATTGCCAAAATAATCTTATTAATCATAGAAAATGGCTTCTATTCTGCTGCTCCTTGTTCTGTCACACAGCTCTTCCTGTGAAAACACTTGTTTATAGGTTCGGTGGAATTTTGACTCCATGCATAATCTCTCCATCCTAATTTTAAAAGTTATACTCAGGATGGATGTGCTAGTATACTAAGAAACATCTGTTAACATTATTTATTTTCTTTATTTAGTCTTTTTGTAGATTCACTTGTTTTAAAACATCCTTGGCTTATAATCTCT